>NW_015557201.1:40471-63889 GCF_001515605.1 Sinocyclocheilus anshuiensis | reverse complement strand
GCTGTTCAGTTGCTTTGACACAATCTGTATTGTTAAAAGCGCTATATAAATAAAGGTGACTTGACTTGACTTGACTGGCGCTCTAATACTGTTTTGTCGTGGAGTGAACGTTGTCATGCTGTTTGTCTTAAGTCTGCTTGTTCGTCTGTGTCTAGTTCTGTTTTCCAGAAGGAGTCGGTGGATCTGTCAAACGTGCCCAAGGAGTACCTGGACCTGAGGGAAGTGTTCAGTAAGTCTCGGGCTGCTTCTCTTCCTCCGCACCGTCCCTATGACTGTGCTATAGATTTAGTGCCAGGTAAGTCTCCGCCTAAAGGCAAGCTTTATTCGCTCTCTGCTCCGGAGAGGGAGGCCATGGAGAAATATATTTCTGATTCTCTGGCAGCTGGGCTTATCCGTCCTTCCTCTTCCCCTGCAGGTGCCGGGTTCTTTTTTGTGAAGAAAAAGGACGGATCTCTGCGGCCGTGTATTGATTATCGGGGGTTGAACAGCATCACGGTAAGGAATACTTATCCCTTGCCGTTGATGTCTTCTGCCTTCGAACAGCTGCAGGGGGCATCTTTCTTCACCAAACTGGACCTGTGCAACACCTACCATTTGGTTCGTATAAGGGAAGGGGATGAGTGGAAAATCGCCTTTAATACCCCCAGGGGGCACTTTGAATACCGGGTTATGTCATCACTGCACCCACGACTATCTGTTTTCTGTGACTTTGCTTGTTTTGTTCACGTTTAATAAATTACCATCTAACCTCGCATTTGAATCCATCTTGTATTTCCTGACAGCATCTGTGCGCCTTTTCCCCGATTGCTCTGCTCCCGGAAGTTCTAGAGAGAGTCTGCCAGGACGGGGTCCATTTATTTCTAGTAGCCCCATTCTGGCCTGCCCGAGATTGGCTTTCGGTCCTAGTGTCCCTCCTTGATGGCTGTCCCTAGAAGATTCCAATCAGGAGGGACCCTCTGACTCGGTCAGGCATTGGAATCATTCATCCCCGCCTGGAATGATAGGTTTGGCCTCTGAGGGGGCCCAACACATACACTCTCAACTGAGGTTGTTGAGACCATACTCCACTCCAGAGCTCCCTCCAGCTGGTCCCAGTTAACTGCCCGGTTGGTTCAGTTCTGTAGTTCCTGCAGGGATGGTTCTCTGCAGGGTTGGCCTCCTCCACCTTAAGGGTGTATGTGGTGGCCATAGCTGCTTACCACGCCCCTTTGGGTGGTCAGTCATTGTGGATAAACCCGTTGGTAACATGTTTCCTTCATGGTGCTTTGACGCCAGGAGAAGCTGAAGTCAGGGATTCCCTGCAAGATGTGTGTGTTGCGGCGGGCTGGTCCTTTCTGCTTACATTTGTTAGATTTTACAATCTAGATTTGGGTACCACTCCAGACTCTGAGGTGTTTCTCTCTTAGCTGTGCTTGCCATGATTTCACACTAGACAGGCATTTATCAGCATGGAGGAGTGGGTATTGCCGTTCTCAAAGCGTTTCTGACGCATCGCGAATTCCCTGAAGAGGAACGTTTCTAGATTATGTATGTAACCATGGTTCCCCTAGGGGAACGAGACACTGCGTCTCCCTGCCATACTTGCTGCATCGTTGTGAGCAGCTTGCTTCGACCTATCAGAAGCTAATGCTGTTTGTTTCGGATGCGCTTTTAAGCTTCCTGGTCTCTACGTCACCCCGCCCATGATGTTTCGCCATTCCATTGGACTGATTTGACACGTTTCAAGACACGGTCACGCAGAGGCGTTCCCAAGTTTCTGACGCAGCATCTCATTCCCCTCGGGGAACCATAGTTACATACATAACCTAGAGATGATTTATTATGTTTGGGGCATAAAATAGGTGGTATAAATGCAATTAATTTTAATTTTCTGACAGACTACAGATATGCATTCTTGTACAATGTTTTTTTTTTTGTGCTGGAGTAGAAAATAGTTACTGTAACAGATGAATATGACTGACATTTCTGAAAAATGCATGCCTACTTTGTCATCTGTAGGGTTAAAGCTTCAATTAATATTCACCTAGTGAGGTTTAAATATTTTATCAAATATTTTAAATGTAAAATAATAGGTCAACTTCAGCTGAAAATGGAGGTTGTTTTTGAAAAAGTCTAAAATGTACTGATGTTATCTCTATTTATATCTATGAAAAGACACATCATGTGATGTATTTCAGGTGGAAATGTGAGTAATTGGCTGTTTTTCTTTAATAGATTCTTCTTTTCCCATGATGAATGCAGAGTAAACTCCTCCCTTTTCTTCTCTTCCCTCTTCTCCACCTCAGGGCAAAAACATTCACACCATTCTCGTAGTGTTACTGTGTTGCCGCAGTAAAAACATTCCATTCTGAAAATACAAAACACAGCAGCACATTAACTGCAAATGCTAGAAAGGTAATTTTTGTACTACTTCCTTTATGAATGAATAATTGAGTGGTCTTATTTTATCTTTATTTTATGAAGTCATTACATTCCCTGTATTGATTGACATGAGTCAGTCGATGTGGGATTATTTTTAATTAACTAATCCTCTTTAATAAACTGCTCTTGGGTGTTAGCTTCTTGGACCCAATATTATTGCAATAATTCCACAGAATATTTTTCTTTAATGTAAATACTGATTGAATGCTTTTTTATTATATCCCTCTGTGGATAACGATGGAATATTTCCACCATTTTTTCCATTGTGTTATTTTGTCAATCTCTCTCTCTCTCTCTCTCTCTGGCTGAACCTGAGCCCATGCAGTTGGGGCGGCTTCGATTGTCGGCTCAAGAAAGACAACAGAGGCTGGTCCAGGGTCTATGCCTCTACTGTGGGAGGTCGGGCCACTTTGCTCGGTTGTGTCCTGTAAAAGCCAAGGCCCACTAGTCAGACGGGGAGTCCTGGTGGGCGTTTCTCCTCTAATCTCCCCTCAGTCACGCACCCAACTCTCTGCTACCATCACGTACCAAGACTCGGTCCACTCCTGCAAGGCTCTGGTTGATTCCGGTGCCGAGGCCAGCTTTCTGGACTGTAGCACGGCCAAGAGCTGGGGCATCCATGCCATTCCCCTCTCCTCCCCTGTCGCTGTCTGGGGCCTCTCTGTCCAGTCTGTAGCCACTATCATTTTCTGTTATCACATGTACATCCGGGGGAGTACCATGATCTGCAGCTGGTTTTCAGCAAGTCCCGGGCCAACTCGCTCCCCCCCCACCGGCCGTTCGATGGTGCCATCGATCTCCTTCCAGGCACTTCTCCGCCCCGGGGTCGTCTCTTTTCCCTGTCAGGTCCAGAACGAGAGGCTATGGACAAATACATTCAGGAATCCATGAAAGCCGGTCTCATTCGCCACTCGTCCTCGACCGCGGCTGGTCTAACCTCCGCGCTGATCTGAACTGACTTTTTGCTGGGGTTTTGCTATCCGGCTGATTTATTGACTTTTTGTTATCACAGTTTCAATAAACTTGGCATTTGTTTTCACCTGCTGTTGGATCCCGGTCTCGTTTCTGACAATGTTGATGTATTTCCAGTTGAATAAGGTGGATGAGAGGACATATCATATGGCTTGTCCAATAGCCTTTAGTTTAGAGTTGTGAACCATGATTTACTATTTGCTATTGCTTGTCAGAGGACAAGAGACATTCTTGGTCTCATTTTTGTTCTAGTGGACACATGTGATTGCAAGAGTCATCATATTTTTGGACCGTCAGCATTCCAATTCATCCCAAATGTGTTCAGTGGGGTTCAGGTCTGTGCTTTGTGTAGGCCAGTCCAGTTCTTCCCTGTCAGGCTCAGTAAATCATTTCTTTATGACCATCTCTGTGCATTGGGACATTGTCAATCTGGAAGAGAAAAAAAGCTGGAATGGAGCTACACGATCATTTCTGAGATTGCTTTACCTGATTTTCTGTACCTGTTAATAATGGATGTAGCTTGAATAGCCAATGTGTCTATGTACTTTTAGCCATACTTTTAGTGTAGTTACATTTTATTTTTCTCCATCTCTTCATTTTTTTGTCCTTGAAGATTAGATATTGTTGATTCGCCTACTTGCATGTGTGATGCATAAGAAGAGCTGGCGTGTGAGACGGTTCGGTTGCTGTACTATCTAAATGAGAGAGGACATCACTCATTTCCATCCTCAAATTGCCTTGGTCTCATCTGTGACCTTCTGTAAACAGCCTTACACCATCCACTGTTGCAAACCCCACACACAGCCCAAGAACATGAGATCTGTACATACACACACTCCATTTGACCACATACACCTTCTTTTTTATAATTTGCACATATACGTCATACACTTTCCTTTCTGAAGGCAATCAGGGCCCCTCAGGACCTCTTGTACATATCATAAATGATTCACCAAACTTCAATCTCCCTCCCCAGAGATCCGGTGACAGTCACTCGGACTCATCCATCATAATCCGTTCTTGTACTCGATGGGCAGATGTATTTAATGCTGTTGTTTACAGTGCTAATCCTCTTAGATTCGGCCAATCAAATGTGTTCTTTTGAACAGTATAGACATGGGCTACAATCACAAATCATATCTCAGCATGAACATTTGTGAAATTGTTTTTGTTTGTTTTTTAAGATACAGTAATATTTTCCAGTTAATTATGTGAATTTATTTTATATTAGATAGTAATGATTCCAGTGGCATATTTCTGCTGGTGTTTTTAAATATACACACATTAGCATTCAAAAGTTTGGGGTTGGTAAGACTTTTTTTTATATTTTTGCAAAATGTCTCTTGTCATTTGAAAAGGGTTCAAAAAGGCTGCATTTTTTATTCATTAATTTTTTTTTTTTTAAAAAGGTAACACTTTAGAATAGGGAACACATTTTCACTATTAATTCAGAGTTTTTCCTCAATAAACTCCTAATATGATGCTTATTAATAGTTAGTAAGGTAGTTGTTAAGTTATAAGTACTAATAAACAGCCAATATGATGCTAATAAGCAGCTAGTTAGTAGTGAGAATTGGTCCTTAAAATAACCTGTTACCAAAAATAATAATAATATTGTGAAATATTATTAGACTTCAAAATTACTGTTTTCTATTTTTAAATAAAAATTATTCATGTGATAGCAAAACTGGATTTTCAGTAGTCTTCAGTGCAATATTATACTTCAGAAATCATTTTAATATGCTGATTTGGTGCAAGTAAGCAAGTAACATTAAAAATTTTAAAAGAGCAGCATACAAATCTTTTGTAACATAATAAATGTCTTTATTGTCACTTTTGATTAATTTAATGCATCCTTGCTGAATAAAAGTATTAATTTCTATCAATATTCTTTCAATTTCTTTCATAATTAATAAAAAAAAAAATAATAAAAAGTGTTGAAAAAATGTGTGTACTGACCCCAAAATTATGAAGGGTAGTTCATGAATTAGATGTAAGATTCAAACATCTTACATGATAAACAACTTACATTATTACATTATAATAATTAAAGTAACAGATACATATTTAACATATTCTGCAAAAGAAAGATGCAGCTGGAATGAGTTTACCCTGGAATGCTTCTTGCCCCCATGATTTTAAATTTGGAATTTTGTGATATAATATCTAAATTCTCATCATCCTTTGGACTACATGCTAAACTATTGAGTATCTTACGCTCTCTAAATATATTACAGTATCATACTGTCTCTAATATGCTACAATTTAGCAGAAAATGCACAAGCTGTCAAGGGAACTACCTTCCCCAGTCTTAGCTGGGGGCTTGACTTCAGTAGCTGGTTCACATATTCAGTTTTCTAGCAGCTCCTGTAAGGCATTGTGTGAGGAGAACCCTAGTCATAGAGCAATTGCTCTGTCATGGACTGTCTCCAGCTCTTATTCTTGGTTTGCTTTTGTCAAAATTGTTCTTTTCATTCTCTGTTTCTGTTTTTATCTCTCTTTTTCTCTCAGTCTCGATGAATGATGCGGTGATAAGAAGGTCAGATATACCAATGGGACATCTCTGCTCGTAGAACTTTATGATTTTTTAATGGGACTGCATTCACTCCAGCCTGCTGCAATCACAGCCAATTAGCAGCTCCTGCTCATTATCACTGCTCCCAACACTGCACTAATTCGAGGTTAATTTGGTTTGATTGGGAATTTTTTTGAATCTTTGTGTGATACGAGGGCGTGATGATAGATGGGCGCAATCTTAAACATGCTTTAATTCTTTTAGGGAAACACATGTGGGCGCCATGTTTGCGAAAGCTTGTGTGTTTGGAGGGGATTATGGGAAGATATACTCCCTCAGCGCATGAACCATCATCCTACCACATCCTAAAGCAGGTGTAAAGAGGTCCAGTCTCTAAATTTTATTTCCAGCAAAGGTCTGAAGAGTCAATACTTACACTGTTTCCAGAGCCAATATGTCACATGGTCATGAAATGAAATACACAAGGTACATTTCACTAATATTCATCGCAGAAGTGGTTTCACTTCCAGAAAATGAGATGCAGTGGTCTTAAGGAGTGGTTTTTGATTTTAGTTTAGGATATTGAGGCTTCTAATTTGGCTTGACTCAAAATTGTAGTTAATTTATTTGCGATAACTGAATGTCAGGATTTGTACTGTATATCAGAAAAGAAAAACAGTTGGATAATTTTGTGACTTGGTAGCTGTAACCACCATAGTTAAATAGTTAAATTTTAGGCTGGTCTGCTCAGTAGTCAAAAAGCGATCCTCAAAGTGTTAAAATGGGTTGAAATGACCGATCAAATCAAAGAAGGTGGGCTTTACTGTTCACAGAAGTCAGTCATGAATTCCAGCATGTTTAACAGTTTTATAACGTAAGCAGCAATACATTTCATATTTGACAACATATTTTAGGATAGAAAAGTTAAATGATGGAGTGTAATATCCTGTAATCCAAACCACACTTTTTTTTTTGTTAAATTTTGCTGTTTTGAATGGAAAATGTAGGCAATTATTTACATGATTCATGTTATTAATTTTAATGAGAAGAAAACATTTGCCGTTTTGCGTTTATTCATTATTTGGCATACAAATAGGAACGAATGTGTGCATATTTTAAAATAAAAATATGTGCAAATAGTTCAAATGGATGACTTTATGATAAATTGTAGTTATTTTACTGATCTTCTTTCTTTTTCTTTATTTCCTTTAAATTCTTCAATTATTTAATGCATTATATTATTTATATATATAGAGAGAGAGAGAGAAGAGAGACCACGCTGTTAGATGATTGATTGAAAAGTGGACAATGTTGTCTGATACCCTCAGATTTTTTGGCAAGCTAAGATCAAATATGAAGGCTGAAGATCACCTAAATGAGGTCTAGAAATCCCTATAAATGTTCAGATGTTCACATTTTTGCCACATTAGATATGAGCAGAACACAAATATTTGTTGTAATTCAGTGTAAATGAAATCCTGCATCAAACCTTAAATGTTTCATTATCATAATAATCCATTTAAATCTTGTTTCCTGTTGGCTATGCACGGGAATCAAAGAGCGGCAGACACTATAAGCTATTGTGTACAATCAGGAGGGGTCTTCTACTTGAATAGGTTTATTTTGTTATAATTATCATGTAACTGTACATTATCCCACTTATTACACAGCTGCTTATGGAATATATAAATAAGTAGACATGAAAAATTGATTTGAGCTGAAATTATTTGATTATGTTAAAAGAAAACAATGAGCAGTGCTGTGGAGAGAACTAGCACAGTGTAAGAAAACTGGTTGTCAGGGGCAACGGTCATATACAGAGTTTGTGGTCATTATACAAAAACATTTGACCACAACTAAAATGCTACAACTAATCAGAGTTAAGGATTTTAGAGTAATAAATTGGGCTAATAAGTATAGCTTTTCTGCAATTGTGAATTTTGTCATTTCTGCCTCTTTACAGTATATATAAAGCAGCTTCTGTATCACTTTTGCAATGTAAAGATTGCTTTACTGTTCCATGTGGAGAAAAAGCACTATGTTTATAATTATGTTAATTTATGCAGTGTTTCACGGGCTGGATGGAAGCAATCTGGACGTGCATCGCGGTCCACTAATTGGTGACCTCTGTTCTAAAGGCACGCGGCTGAGGCTTGAGTTTTTAAAGAGAGACATCACAGCTGTTATATGAATGAGACTGGACTTCCGTTCAGCCCACAGATAACTGCCTGTGAATGAGACAATGAGCAGGTTCAGCCAACTGTGACAATCACACCAGCTGTCAAGCAGTCTGTCAGATCATAAACGTAATAATTTGTGTTTTCTGGAGCGCACACACGTGCACATTCTCGCACGCACACGCGCCCAGGCTTGGCTTTTCTTTTAGTCGGTCATTTGCGGCAGACAAAAAGGTTGCATAAATCAAAACAGATGAGTATCATAAATGTCATTTTTAAAATGTCAGTGGAAATAATGTACTTTTTCTCAGTGATGCAAGAGATCTGCGACTTCTGAAAGAGCTGAGCTGATATTCCACTGAGGTCAGAGGTCAAGTTTTTAATTGTATTTTTGATGACAGGTGAGGTTTCGCATATGCAAATTCTCACATTTCTCACTATGAAGTGAGACATTGACTGGAAGTGTGGAGGGAGGCTAGATAAGTGGAAATCAAGAATAACAGAAAGATATATGATAAAACAATTAATTTGAACGCATTGATGATGAAGATTTCAGGCAGATTGTTGAGATTAAAGACATAGAATTCCAGAGAGAGCATTAGAGGGATGTATTTTAATTTAAAGGTGGGGTAAGCGATTTCTGGTAGACAATGTTGACATTTGAAATCACCAAAACAAACACGCCCCTACCCCAAAAGGGTCTCGCCCCTATTTTGCTAGCTCTGCCCCACACATACGTACGCAACCCAGGCAACGATTAGTTCTGTGAAAAAAAGCAAAACCAATGTTACACCGTGTCTACACCGGACGCGAGTGCCGCGGCGCGACAAAATACTATAGAACTCATCAGTTTTCTAAAGTGTTTTTGAAAAATCGCTTACCCCACCTTTAAAATCTCTACGTGTGTGTTGTGATTGGCTGGATTAGCCTTGTGTGTCTGTGCTGCTGTGGGGAGATTAGAGAAAATTACAGATTAATAGCCCGCTATTCCCGGCATTGTTGTTAATTAGTTTCCTCTTTACAGGCATTTAAGGTTCATGTGCATGTTCACTGAATGACCGGCAACTTACCAGAGAGTTTTCAAAGAGCTGATCATAGAAAAATAATGCGTAGTAACGTTTAATACGGCGGCTGAATTTTCTGAAAAATACTGCTTTTTTTAAAACATGATTTTAGTTAAAGTGGCTAAATTCATGACACCATTGTTGTTCCATTTTATTGCTGATTTGAATTATGTTATTAAAACTAATCTTGGCAGACTTTTGAAGTAGTCAGAAGTTGTAATTGTATGCGTTTTACCCACACTAACATTTCAAAGTTTATAGGGTAGGTAAGATTTTTCAAAATTTTTTTTAAAGACTATTCTGCTCACCAAGACGGCAATCAAATATACAGTAAAATCATTAATATTGTTACAGTTTTAAATAACTCCTTTCGGTTTCACTTTATTTTGATCCCTTTAAAGGGTTTGTTTACCCAAAAATGAAAATTCTGTCATTAATTACTCACCCTCGTGTTGTTCGAAACCCGTAAGACCTTCGTTCATCTTCGGAACACAATTTAAGATATTTTTGATGAAATATGAGGGCTCTCTGACTCTCCCATAGACAGCAAGGTAACTACCACGTTCAAGGTCCAGAAAAGTACCAAGATGATCGACAAAGTAGTCCATGTGACATCAGTGGTTCAACTGTAAAGTTACGAAGCTACGAGAATACTTTTTGTGGTCAAAAGAAAAAAAAAAAACGACTTTATTCCACATTTTCGTCTCTACTGCGTCACTTGTGGACGCGCGTTCATGACAGTACCGGGGAGTGTTCCGAAGATGAACAAAGGTCTTACGGGTTTGGAACAACACGAGGGTGAGTAATTAATGACATGATTTTCATTTTTGGGTGAACTAACCCTTTAACACATTCTGTTGACTATAAGTAACGTTGCACCTACATGTCTACTAACTCTCATTAGAGTATTAGTAGAGTATTAGTAGACTGCAGGGTTAGGGTTAGAATAAGTTGACATGTACTTGCAAAGTTACTTATAGTCGGTAGAATGTCTGTTGGGAGACCATCACAATACAGAGTTAGCAGATATTAAGCAAACAGTCTACTAATACTCTGATGAGAGTTAGTAGACATGTAGGTGCAACATTACTTATTTTCAACAGAATGTTTAAAAGGGACCATCAAAATAAAGTGTTACCCTTCTTTCTATTAGAATATATTTGAAAATATTCCTGTGATGGCAAAGCTGAATTTTCATTGTAATATGCTGATTTGGTTCTCAACAAACATTTCTTATTATTATCAATTTTATAAACAGTTGTGCTGCTGATTATTTTTGTGGAAACCGTAATAGATTTGAAATAGAGATGTTTTGTAGCATTAGAAATTACTTAACTGTCACAAATAAAAATGATCAAAAAATTGTACTGACCCCAAACTTCTGAACGGTAGTGTACATCAGTTTGAACGTGATGTTTTATTTTATTTTTAGCTTCATAAACTCCTTCTGTTTTACTGAATAGACTTTTACCCTAGACAGGAAGTTTGTATTTTCACCCCCAAATAACAATTCTGCCATGATTTGTCATCATAGTCTCTTTCTTATGTGGAAAATGTTAATGTGGGAATTCACCATATAATGAAACTGTCACAGTGGAGCCTGACCGTGTCTATCCACATTCAAATAAATAATTATATCATAGAAGTATTCCGTACAACGTGTGCACTATATTAAGAGTCTTTTGAAGCTTTGTGAGATAAAAATATTTTTGTGATTGTCACACAAAGCATCATATGGCTTCCGAAAAACTGTGACATATGGACCATTTTCATGGTGTTCCCCAACACTGTATAGTAGTTAAAAAGAGAAAAGACAACTTGAAATAGCATTCACAAACCTTTAACTTCTGTAATGTGACATGAAGCAGTAGAGGGTGGGAGTCCCCCCCCCCCACCAGATTTGATGTTATCTAGAAAAATGCCCATTAATGTTAAACATGGTGGCTATGATATTATTAGTTAATATTAGTTTTCTCCACGCTTGCAGCCTTGGCTGTCAACAAAAAAAAAAGAAGGAGAAAGTAATTACATTTGGATTAAGGATTTTCAAAACAAAACAAAACAAAAAAATCCTTTATAATAGCATGCAGCAAAGGATTTGGAGGCATTTGAGAAATAGAGTATTCATGCATATGCTTGAATCCTCATGCTGTGAAGGATCTTTAATTTGATCAGCTTGTCCCTTGTTGACCTCCTGCTATGACAATACCCAGTCCTTTGACAGTGTTTCAATGTAAGCAATGTGTTTACATTTCATGGCCCCTGTATGCTTCAGTATATGTGTTTCCAGAAGGCAGGCAACATTTAGAGCAGAAACCTAATCTAAGACTATGTTTTGCTGACTCCTCTAATAAATAACATCCACGCTGGTATCTTTTTGTTACTTTTTCCCTTATTGAATTCTGTCCCTCGTCTACAGATGTTCTGTTTAACTTTTAAAGAGACAGTTGTTCTTAATCAGAGAGTCCAGAGCTCTGAATCACACACACGCTTCTGTGGAGTCGACGGGAGAAGTAAAGGTCAGCTTAAACATGTGTGTCCCTTGCGGTTTCTGATTTTTCCATTTGTGGTAAGTTTGGGTCTCTTTCTCATTTCCTTTCTTATTTCGTCTTGTTGCCACTGTCTTCTCTTAGTAAACTGGTTTAATTAATCATTGGTTAATTATTCAAGTGACCCAGGGGAAGAGAGCACATCTTTTCTGTGTCTGTCTACCCTTTTCCTGGAACATCAGGAGAAGATTCACAGCCTCCATTCCTTCTACCTCATCTCTTTTCCTCTCGTTTTGTTCTTTCACCCCAATCTTGTAGAGTTAATCTCAGATAAGTTTGATGTTCCTTGGATTTTATTCTTAATTTTACTCAAATTGATGTGGAATAAATATATAAATTTTATAAAGCAGGTCAAGATTGAATCTGTACACTTTTCCCCCCACATTTTCTGTTCTGATTTTGGGAGTAAATATGCAGAATTCTGCAGAATTAATTTAAATATGTTGAAATTGAGTGTTCCAAAGCGACATTTTCTCCATAAGGGGAATTGATTTTGGGTGATAACTTATGAAACTTTAAAGACAGACCAACTGTGAGCTACAAGGTTGTTAATCAATCAATGGCATACGCTTTTGTTAAAGCTATCCACCTGCATTATTTCAACCTATTTTTTTAAATAATCATGTTCATCAGTCTTGTGTAGGTCTTTTTATCTACACTTTCAAACTACTTAAATATTTGTATCTTTAAAGCTACAATTTTATGTTTCTACACTTTTAGTTATGTCATTTGCAATGCCTCATGGGATTGTAGTCTGATTGTAGTCATGAGGTAATCTTGAAGTTAAGCTGTTTAGTGCACAGTTGTTTCTTTGTCTGGTTTTCAAAAACCTTTTTGCTTCAAATCAAAGTTTGTAATGTTGTAGGTTTCCCTAGTTGGTTAGTTTGGTTCATAGCTTATAACTCTTTCATAAAGACTTTTTTGAAATCCCTATGGGGAAAATGAATTAGAAAAATACTTCCAGAACCAAGGCCGGTAAAAAAAAAAAAAAAGGGCGGCCATTTTTGCACTCTATTCTGTTCATAGTGTTGTGCAGAATTCTGCAGGTGCAGATTTTGTGATAGATTTTGCCCAATAACCCTCTACAGAACATTCCTGTGCAGTGTGTCCGACTCTCGCAGTGATAATAACCAGTCCGTGACACTCCCCAGGAGGTGAGGCTGTTTTCGGGTGGATTGTTTTTCTGCGTGTATTTACTGGAGGGGCATTTTATCGGATCTGTGGGGTACCCGGATCTCTAACAGAACTGCCATTCTTAACATTCCCATAAACCCCTGGGGCTGGAGGAGAGGGTGGCTGTTAGAGACTCATCGATTGAACAGAACCCCCTGATGGGACTGCAAACTAATCAATAAACCACCATGTAGCCCCTGTGGAAAATGGAACAGAGGAAAGGAGGAGAGGAGAGGAGTGTGCACTCCCACAGCAGTGTCTGATCTTATTTCTGTCCATTTACATGGGTCACCTGACCTCTCACTTCTTTAATTCACACTGGCTTGTTTAACTTTCACTTTTCTGTCCAGCTTTGTTCTCTCCTTAATGACTGGGTGATAAAATTTGAGCAAGAGCGAGAGAGTGTCGTCTAACATCCCTGCTTTTTCTTTCTTTCTTCTTCTTTTTTTAGCCTTGCTGAAATTGTAGGCCTCAAAAAGTAATGACATTTTGTAGACTGAAAAAAAAAAAGTCACTTGCAGAATACTGAAAACCTTCTATTGATTTCCATTAAGAATGCAATCAAACATCCCATGATGTCTGATACGTGAGCGAGGGAACTTCTGCAAGGTGAAGAATTATTTAATTTCTCTTATTGGCACTTCTATTCTTTTTGATTTTGATGAGTTTTGCTGTTTTGAGGAATGGTGAAAGTGATGGGCTGTGTGTCTGTAGATGTAAGTATATATAGTATAGGCTTGTTTTAATGACCCATTCATAGCTTTAAAAATGGCTTGTTTCTTTATTTGAATGGGATCAGTTTCTTAATTTGTTTATTAGAATAGCTTTCCAGTACATGTACACTACTGTTCAAAGGTTTGGGGTCAATAAGATTTTTAAATATTTTTGAAAGAGGTATCTGATGTTCATCAAGGTGGCATTTATTATATTTTCTTCAGAAATACATAAAAACTTTAATATTGTGAAAGATTATTACAATTTAAAAAATGTTTTCTATTTAAATACATTATAAAACTTAATTGATTGTGATGTCACAGGTGAATTTTTAGCATCATTACTCCAGTCTTCATTGTCACATGATCCTTCACAAATCAGTCTAATGTGCTGATTTGGTGCATTTCAAACCATTACCAAAGTTGAAAACAGTTGTGTTGCTTAATATTCGTATGGAAACATGTAAATAAGTATGTTATCAGTATATATATATATATATATATATATATATATACAATATAGAAGTCTTTTGTAACATTATAAAGGTCTTTACTGTCACTTTTGATCAATTTAATTTAATGCATTAATCCATCCTTGAATTTCCAGTTTCCTCAAAGATATATAGATATATATATATATATATTCTTACCGACCCCAATCTTTTGAATAGTACAGTATGTATGTATTGAGGCAATCTATAATGAAAGTTAACAAAATTGACAAGAAAAGGGAAAAAAAAAAAAAAGACTTTTAAACGCATTTAAAAAATAGAGTATTTTTCTCACAGGAAAGTGGACCAAAAGTTTTGAAGACTCATCCTACACAACACAACCTGTTTCATTGGATCTTTAATATTATGTTAGTTTAGTACAAATAAAGGATTTGTCTGTTTGTCTAGGATTTCGAGTCTGTTCACATTTTATCTTATGAATATGAAAAATTAGTATACAAAAGAAAATCCTAAGAAAAACTGCAAAATGAGGATACGTGTAAACAACATTTATGTTTAACTGTAGATGTTTTATTCAAATTTAAATGACTTCATGCACTGAGCGACAACACAGAACAGTTGCTTTGTCTGTCAGCAGTTTTAAATTCCTCTGTTCGATCTGGCACAGCGCTACTAAATCTTTAGTGTTCTGCTAGCTTGATGCGTGAATGGGATTTTATTCATTCTAAATCTCTGTCTATGCAACATTTTGAACAGTCTGCAGTTTCTTTTTAGGAAATCATTCTGAATCAACTGGCTAAACCCATGAATCAACTCCTGTATCAAGTCTGGACAGCAGGGAGCCATGAATCGATCCTGATATTAGCTCTGAGTCGATGGTTTTAAGCTGTGAATCAACTCTCTGCATGTTCACGAGTCGATTGTGTGAACCATGAATCTCCCCGGAGCAAGAGCTCGGCTGGCTGCCTCAGGGCCAAAACCTTCTCGTCCCAGTAAGCCAAGGCAAGAGTTATAGGACGTGACAGAGAGCAGGAGAGAAAGGTATGAAGTGTTGAATATTTTGGCAGGTCGTCTAGCGGTGGAATGGGCGATTCTGTTCATGTACATTTCTCTCTCTTATCCCTCACTCCAAGCCTCATTCCTACTCTTGGCAGTCTCACCATGGCCTGTCTATCAGCATGTCGCTGTGGCGATGGGTGGTGATAAACCTTGTTGGGTTTCCTCCGTGCTCAGGCAATAAAACAGAATTAAAATATTAAATCTGTCCACCGACCCCCCTCGTAAATAAAGTCATAAATTACCACTCATCTCATAAATGAAGGAGAGACAGAAGATGGAGGTTTATGGGGAGGTGGCACCGATGTGGCAGTTTCACACTCTGATGGCCATCACTCCTTTCTACATCTCCTTTTTCACCAGCGACACTTGGCAGACAAGATGCTAACGGGTGAAGGTCATAGTGCTGTGTTGTATGCATTATTAACAGTTATGTGCTTGTTCTCACTGTGGCTGTATGATCTACATAACATTGGTAAAGTACATTAAAATATATTTGACTTGCTGTTCCCAATTAGATGTTTTGTTGTTTTACACCATTGTAAAAATTGAAACAAATTCCCAAAAATGACCTCATATAAGTATTTATTCCTCTATTATCTCTAGTGCAACCAATTCAAATTGGAAGACACAGAAATGGTTAAATTGGTGTATGTTGTGGATTGTTATTGGATTGTTATTTATTGGGATGGTTGTAGTAAAAAAGTACAAATCTGGATGGTCCAGCTTCTGTTCAGTCAATATTATGGCATAGAAGTAAAATGAAAGCTTCAAGCAACTCAATAAATTCTTTTAAATGAACGAGTAGATTTGAAAGGGACTGTAAATAAAAATATTTTTATTTAATCCATAATTAAGAAATGAAAAGAGTGCGGCACAGCTGTAAATAGAGTGTTGTGAGGGTAGAAAGTAAAATACACTGAACAAAATTATAAACGTAACACTTTTGTTTTTAAATCAATGGCGATCCGACGAGTTTGAAAATCGTGCAGTGTGAACTCAGCATAACACAGATTTAGACAGATTTGTGAACAATATTTGAGAGAAATAGGCCTTTTGTGTACATAGAAAAAGTCTTAGATCTTTGAGTTCAGCTCATGAAAAATGGGGGCAAAAACAAAAGTGTTGCGTTTATAATTTTGTTCAGTGTAAGTGCGGAAGTACTGGAGGGATTCAAAGGACAAGGTAAAATCAAAGGATTTTACCTTGTCATCATCTCGGACGTCTTTATTTGTCATTGACCCTCAGCTGAAATATTCACTCCCCCAGACACCATCAGCATTTCTGCAAAGGAGACAGCACGCACACACTCGCTGACTGTTTAGTATGCTTGATAGTCTGCCATTGGTGGCAGCATGGTGTCTAGACCAGCGGAGGGTGGCAGCCCCTCTAAATCTTCCCATCCGCTGGTGTTCCTGTCATCTTTCTCCCTCTCTTTCTGTTGCATCTCTCCATCGAATTACTTGCTCCCCAGCCTGCATCTCTCCTTCCCTCTTTCACTGACGATCTGTCCATCCTCTCCCTCTCTCTCTCTCTCTCTCAGTCTCTCTCTTTCTGGTTAATTAGAATAGGGGGCAGAGGCACACTTGAGTAAGCTCACTATCAGATGATTAATTGCTGGGGGTAGAGGGATGGAGCAGAGGGACTCAGTGCTGAAGAGAACACAAGGTTACTTATTCACAGTTTCTCTTTCTCCCTCTCTCTGTCTCTCGCTCATTGAGTCTTTTTCAATACATTTCATTATAGATTTATTTGTGGGGTTGTCGACATAACAGCATTCTCAAAGCAATTAACAAGAGAGGTGTGTACATGAATGATAAACTCGAGAAAATGAACTGATAAAGTTGCACTTGTTCTGTTACTATTGTAAAAGTTGGAGAATTCAAACATCATTTTCCTGTCTCATTCAGCCTGTCTGTAATTGTGTGTCTTTTTCTTCCTGCTGATTTCTCCCCAGTAACAGTCAGTTTTTGCTCTATCATCTTCATGTTGTTGCTGTTGTTGTGAGTGTCAGAATGCCCAGTAATGCATTTTGCTGCTGATGTTTATAAGTTATGATTTATGACATTTAAAGGTGCACTAAGCAAATTTTGCCAAACAGTGTTGATATTTGAAAGAACCAAAACAACAGGACCTCGCCCCTATTTTGATAACTCCGCCCAACACGTACACAACCCTGGCAGCGACGATGGCGGAATCTGCTATGCCTGCCGGCTAAGGGTATGATGTCATCCATAAGTGAAAACAATGTGTGTTACTATGGTAATTCAGGTTGACTGTGTTTGGTAGTAGTCTGTGTTGAATGATTTAGCTCCGTTTCACGTGGGAAACAACATTCAACACTCCAATATTTATGAGGGTCTCTTGCTTGTTCGTAACCCTTCTTTTTAATGTTTTGTTCCTCCGACATTTTCTTCTTTTTTTTTTTAATCTGCCATCTTTCGCTATCTATAGTTGATCTGCTAATATCAGTCTTGTGTAATATCCAAACAATGGTGTGAATTTGGGGCGAGTCTACCTGTTTTGAACAGTGGCAAATGGATGTGTTTGAAACTTTGAAAATGGTCATTATTTTTACAGTTATTCAGGGTGCCACTAGTAGTGCAAAATGTATACACTACAGGCCCGGACTGGCCATCGGGAGCACCGGGAGAATTCCCGGTGGCCTGGCAGCTGATTTGGCCCGCCCTTCTCAATGTACCAAAGTGATCATTTCTGATTTTTTCATTAGATAATAAATCGATAATAAATCATAAATCGGTTAGTCTTGACTATCAGCACTGCGCTACACGAATCGGCTCACGTGTGTTCCGCGCTTCCGTCAAACGATTCCGAACAGACCCGATGCGCGGGACTCGATGAAAGAGAGGAAGCGGCCAGAAGAAGCAGTGAAATGTAGCAACATCACTGACCTGTTCAGGGCTTCAAGTGCAGGGCAGTTTCATCTGTAAATACTCTAAAGAGTTTTGTCTTTATTAACGTAGTTGAGTATTAAACTGCTAATACTGATAATATCCATTCACATGGGTTTATTGTACAGGGAGGGAGGGAGCTAGAGCAGACAACAACACAAAAATAATATGAGTCACGTAATTCAATAGTGTGTTAATTATTAGAATTTTTCAACAAATATATTGTTCTAATTTTGACATTTAGGCACTTTAGAAAATGTGTTTTAATACACTACCAGTCAAAAGGTTTTGATCAGTAAGATTTTTAATGTTTTTTTAAAGAAGTCTCTTCTTCTCACCAAGCCTGCATTTATTTGATCCAAAATACAGCAAAAACAGTAATATTGTGAAATATTTGTATTATTTAAAATAACTGATTTCTATTTGAATATATTTTAAAATGTGATTTATTCCTATAATTTCAAAGCTGATTTTTCAGCATCACTCCAGTCACATGATCCTTCTGAAATCATTCTAATATGCTGATTTGCTGCTCAAAAACATTCATTATTATTATGTTGAAAATTATACTGACTCCAAGCTTTTGGTATAGTGTATATAGTGTGGTATAATGTTACAAAAGCTTTTTATTTCAGATAAATGCTGATCTTTGGATCTTTCTATTCATCAAAGAATCCTGATGTATTCAACTGTTTTAAATATTGATAATTATAATAATAATAATAATAATGTTTCTTGAACAGTAAATCAGCATATTACAATGATTTCTGAAGGATCATGTGACTGGAGTAATGATGCTGAAAATTCAGCTTTGATCACAGAAATAAATGACATTTTAAAATATATTCAAATCGAAAGCAGTTATTTTAAATAGTAAAAAATATTTCACAATATGACTGCTCTTGCTTTACTTTGGATCAAATAAATGCAGGCTTGGTGAGCAAGAGAGACTTCTTAAAAACATTAAAACACTTTTGACTGGTAGTGTATATTTGTATGAAATATAGGTTTGTTAAATCTAGGGTACTTAAGTCATTTTAAGATAAATAACTTTCTGTGCAAACAAATTGAAATAAGGTGGTTGTTTTCAACAAGGTGGACATAGTTCTGTTCATAACAGTAGACCTGCTGGTGAAGAAGTGACAAGCAAGAAAAAAAGGGGGGGACAGAGATACTGGGAAAAATGAAGAAAATGGAAAGGGAAGTGAAGGTGCAGTGCAAGAGAGAACCTTTAATTATTTTCCACGGCCCCAGACTAAGGATTTAGACCTTTTTATGTGATAGCCATACAAATAATAGGGTTGTCTGTGGTTTCAGAAATTGTTGTGGATGTATAAGCTACACAGAAAAAAAGGGGCCAAAATCGCACCTTTTGGGGAACAACAACTTGTCACTGGAGCAGTACTCTTAAAAGGACATCTTTGTTCCTTTTTTACTCCTAATAGGTAGGCCTACATATTACTACCCTAAGGATATGAATTACTACTCTAAGGCACTAATATGTTACCTATTAGGGTTACAAATGGTACAAAGATGTCCTTTTAAGAGTCCTGCTCCAGTGACAAGCTGTTGTACCCCAAAAAATAAAATTTTGGCCCCTTTTTTTCTTTGTCTTTATTAACCTAGTTGAGTATTAAACTGCTAGTATCTGTTAGGCTATCAGTAGCACCCCATTATTATCATCATTCAGAATACTGTGCTAAAGGACATCAATATCGATTGTAAAGTTACATTAAAAATTCAGCAGAGACAGATATTCACATGGATTTATTGTACAGGCAGGGAGGGAGCTAGAGCAGACAGCAACACAAAAATAATATGAGTCACAGCCTAATAATTCAATTGTGTGTTCAGTATTAGAATTTTTCAACAAATATATTGTGCTAATTTTGACATTTAGGCAGTTTAGAAATTGTGTTTTATACACTACCAGTCAAAAGGTTTTGATCAGTAAGATTTTTTTATGTTTTTTAAAGAAATCTCTTCTGCTCACCAAGCCTGCATTACTTTGATCCAAAATACAGCAATATTGTGAATATTGTGAAATATTTGTATTATTTAAAATAACTGATTTCTATTTGAATATATTTTAAAATTCCTATAATTCCTGTGATTTCAAAGCTGTATTTTCAGCATCATTACGCCAGTCTTCAGTGTCATAATGTTACAAAAGCTTTTTATTTCAGATAAATGCTGATCTTTGGATCTTTCTATTCATCAAAGAATCCTGATGTATTCAACTGTTTTAAATATTGATAATTATAATAATAATAATAATAATGTTTCTTGAACAGTAAATCAGCATATTACAATGATTTCTGAAGGATCATGTGACTGGAGTAATGATGCTGAAAATTCAGCTTTGATCACAGAAATAAATGACATTTTAAAATATATTCAAATCGAAAGCAGTTATTTTAAATAGTAAAAAATATTTCACAATATGACTGCTCTTGCTTTACTTTGGATCAAATAAATGCAGGCTTGGTGAGCAAGAGAGACTTCTTAAAAACATTAAAACACTTTTGACTGGTAGTGTATATTTGTATGAAATATAGGTTTGTTAAATCTAGGGTACTTAAGTCATTTTAAGATAAATAACTTTCTGTGCAAACAAATTGAAATAAGGTGGTTTTTTTCAACAAGGTGGACATAGTTCTGTTCATAACAGTAGACCTGCTGGTGAAGAAGTGACAAGCAAGAAAAAAAGGGGGGGACAGAGATACTGGGAAAAATGAAGAAAATGGAAAGGGAAGTGAAGGTGCAGTGCAAGAGAGAACCTTTAATTATTTTCCACGGCCCCAGACTAAGGATTTAGACCTTTTTATGTGATAGCCATACAAATAATAGGGTTGTCTGTGGTTTCAGAAATTGTTGTGGATGTATAAGCTACACAGAAAAAAAGGGGCCAAAATCGCACCTTTTGGGGAACAACAACTTGTCACTGGAGCAGTACTCTTAAAAGGACATCTTTGTTCCTTTTTTACTCCTAATAGGTAGGCCTACATATTACTACCCTAAGGATATGAATTACTACTCTAAGGCACTAATATGTTACCTATTAGGGTTACAAATGGTACAAAGATGTCCTTTTAAGAGTCCTGCTCCAGTGACAAGCTGTTGTACCCCAAAAAATAAAATTTTGGCCCCTTTTTTTCCTGTGTGGCCTGGATGAATGTAAGATTTCCCGGCCTGAAATTGCGTCCCATTCTTGCCCTGATACACTACCATTTAAAGGTTTGGGGGTTGGTCAGATTTATTAAAAAATGGTTTTGAAAGAAGTCACTAATGCTCACCAAGGCTGACTTTATTTAATCAAAAATACAGTAAAAATTGTATATTGAGAAATATTATTAGAATTTAAGATAACTGTATTCTGTTTGTCATTCTTCAGAAATGATTCTACAGTAATATGCTGATTTGGGGCTCAAAAAACATTTCTTATAAATGAAAACAGTTGTGCAGTATTTTTTTTAAATGTTTTTTTGGAAACCGATAATTTTTTTTCAGAATTCTTTGATGAACAGAAAGTTCAAAAGAACAGCATTTATTTGAAATGTGTGTGTGTGTGTAACAAAGTATTCACTGTCATTTTTGATCAATTTAATGCATCCTTGCTGAATAAAAGTATTTTTTTTTTTTCTTACAAAAAAAAAAGTTCATGTTGTGTTAAGTATTTTTGTCGACCTTTTGCATGTCTCGTTGCAAACCCACAATAACAATTAGCAACAAAATTTCCTAATTTCATATTCCACATTAGCATTTCTCTGCCCATCTGCATTTTTCTCTTCTGAAAGGCAGATTGGTGTTATCTGTCCTTGACATTTCAGGCTCATTTTTCAAACCATTTTCTGTCTCTTTGTGGCATTCACTATGTCTCAGTTTCTCCTTGTTTGGAGAGTGTTTTGACTGCTTTTCGGTCATTCATTTTCACAGAACGCAGCCAGACTGCAATTATATATATAAAAAATGTCTGTCTGCAAACATGCTCAAAATTTGTCTTGACAACATGAAAAACACATGTGAACAAACTTTTGTCTGTTATTACTTCTCATTTTGACTCTTGTAGGGCTATTCATTTGATTCATTCCCACTCGTCCTTTTGTTGTTTTTCTGTTCTGTAGTTTTTCACCAATCTTTTTTTTGTGCAGGACTCTCCTGTCCCTCTCTCCTTCACCCTCACCCCTCTCCCCATCTCTCTCTTTTTATTATTTGATGGATGATCTGTGTGTAGGAGGATATTCTGGCTGTAATAGACAGACACGGACAGCTAAATGTTAAGGGCCTCATAAAACGTGTTTGGCCTCCCCCAATGCTCTCCATCCTTTAACCCGCTCCCAGCGTCCCTCCATAACTCGTTTTCTTAATTTCACATCCCCTATTCCTCCTCCTCATCTCTCTTATGCTTGTTTGTCCATTCTTCACCCTGACTTTTGGATATGAGTGTGCATTGCAAATGATATTGATTGTCATTGGTTTCAGGAATTACAACTGCATTAGAATATGGGAATGAATCCCCCTAAATTATTGCACTAAAAGGTCAATTGACAACCGAATTTAGCCACATGAGTGAAAATGCTTGTGTTTTGGATTTTAGTATAAATTTAAATTCACCACAATATTTGTCATTACAAATTATATTATCAGTACAACAGAGTGACAAGTTGAACTGAAAAATGAACATGAATTTCAGAAAGTCCTACAATTTGATTTGTCCCTCTTTTGCTCAAGAGTCCATAAACTCTACAAGTTTGTGTAAAATCTGATGATCTGATGTTCTAAGAGCAGCTTGAGCTCTAATGGAAGCAAGAATGTCTGACTTTTTCAAACATTTAGTCATTTTATTTGATTAGTGACAAGACATAGAGCCTTGAAGAATGTGAAGAAGTGTAAATAATATGCATATTTTACTACATAATATTACATACATATACATGTTATGTTAATAAATATTATAAATATTAATTCATAAAATAATATAAATTTTATATCATCATTTTGTAGGTTTTTTTTTCTCAGATTTTCAACTTTCAATGTAAACATTTATGTGCAAAAGTGACACAGTAATGCAAATATATGGAAGGTGTGTGCTTTCAAAGTGTGTGTGTGCAAGTTTTTCTATCCCGGTAGGGACTTGTGAATTCATACAGACTCATGGGGACTCGTGTCACCCTGGGGACCTTTAAATTGAGGTCCCCATGGGGAAACAAGCTTATAAATTATACAGAATGAGTTTTTTGAAAATGTAAAAATGCCTGTAGTTTTGTGTGAGGGGAAGGTTTAGGTGCAGGGTTAGTGTAAGGGGATAGAAAATACAGTTTGTACAGTATAAAAACCATTACATCTATGGAATGTCCCCACAAGGATAGTAAACCAAACGTGTGTGTGTGTGTGTGTGTGTGTGTGTGTGTGTT
>NW_015557201.1:31326-35554 GCF_001515605.1 Sinocyclocheilus anshuiensis | reverse complement strand
GCAAAGATGAAATTGCCGAATTCCGACGCTGACTCGCCATCTCCACATAGACATGCCTTTAATAGAAATGCACCTTTTCATACGGACTACAAAATTCAAGTATATCACAAAATCGAGTGGGCGAGTTTTCCTTATATTTATTTTATTATTCATATAAAAAAATAATAATAACCTGTTTTGGTTATATTTACTATTAATTGCCCAGCTCCCCCTGTCAATGATCTAGCACCCCTTCAGCACCTGCGTTCAACATTTTCTGGCGCCACCCCTGCTAAAGGACATCATTATCAATTGGAAAGTTACATTAATAAATTTAGCAGACAGATATTCAAATGGATGTATTGTATAGGAAGGGATGGAGCTTGAGCATACAGCAACGCAAAAATATCACAGCCTAATAATGCAATAGTGTGTTCAGCATTAGGATTTTTCAAAAAATATATTGTATTAATTTTGACATTTAGGCACTTTAGAAAATGTGTTTTAATACACTACCAGTCAAAAGGTTTTGATCAGTAAGATTTTTAATGTTTTTTTAAAGAAGTCTCTTCTTCTCACCAAGCCTGCATTTATTTGATCCAAAATACAGCAAAAACAGTAATATTGTGAAATATTTGTATTATTTAAAATAACTGATTTCTATTTGAATATATTTTAAAATGTGATTTATTCCTATAATTTCAAAGCTGATTTTTCAGCATCACTCCAGTCACATGATCCTTCTGAAATCATTCTAATATGCTGATTTGCTGCTCAAAAACATTCATTATTATTATGTTGAAAATTATACTGACTCCAAGCTTTTGGTATAGTGTATATAGTGTGGGATAATGTTACAAAAGCTTTTTATTTCAGATAAATGCTGATCTTTGGATCTTTCTATTCATCAAAGAATCCTGATGTATTCAACTGTTTTAAATATTGATAATTATAATAATAATAATAATAATGTTTCTTGAACAGTAAATCAGCATATTACAATGATTTCTGAAGGATCATGTGACTGGAGTAATGATGCTGAAAATTCAGCTTTGATCACAGAAATAAATGACATTTTAAAATATATTCAAATCGAAAGCAGTTATTTTAAATAGTAAAAAATATTTCACAATATGACTGCTCTTGCTTTACTTTGGATCAAATAAATGCAGGCTTGGTGAGCAAGAGAGACTTCTTAAAAACATTAAAACACTTTTGACTGGTAGTGTATATTTGTATGAAATATAGGTTTGTTAAATCTAGGGTACTTAAGTCATTTTAAGATAAATAACTTTCTGTGCAAACAAATTGAAATAAGGTGGTTGTTTTCAACAAGGTGGACATAGTTCTGTTCATAACAGTAGACCTGCTGGTGAAGAAGTGACAAGCAAGAAAAAAAGGGGGGGACAGAGATACTGGGAAAAATGAAGAAAATGGAAAGGGAAGTGAAGGTGCAGTGCAAGAGAGAACCTTTAATTATTTTCCACGGCCCCAGACTAAGGATTTAGACCTTTTTATGTGATAGCCATACAAATAATAGGGTTGTCTGTGGTTTCAGAAATTGTTGTGGATGTATAAGCTACACAGAAAAAAAGGGGCCAAAATCGCACCTTTTGGGGAACAACAACTTGTCACTGGAGCAGTACTCTTAAAAGGACATCTTTGTTCCTTTTTTACTCCTAATAGGTAGGCCTACATATTACTACCCTAAGGATATGAATTACTACTCTAAGGCACTAATATGTTACCTATTAGGGTTACAAATGGTACAAAGATGTCCTTTTAAGAGTCCTGCTCCAGTGACAAGCTGTTGTACCCCAAAAAATAAAATTTTGGCCCCTTTTTTTCCTGTGTGGCCTGGATGAATGTAAGATTTCCCGGCCTGAAATTGCGTCCCATTCTTGCCCTGATACACTACCATTTAAAGGTTTGGGGGTTGGTCAGATTTATTAAAAAATGGTTTTGAAAGAAGTCACTAATGCTCACCAAGGCTGACTTTATTTAATCAAAAATACAGTAAAAATTGTATATTGAGAAATATTATTAGAATTTAAGATAACTGTATTCTGTTTGTCATTCTTCAGAAATGATTCTACAGTAATATGCTGATTTGGGGCTCAAAAAACATTTCTTATAAATGAAAACAGTTGTGCAGTATTTTTTTTAAATGTTTTTTTGGAAACCGATAATTTTTTTTCAGAATTCTTTGATGAACAGAAAGTTCAAAAGAACAGCATTTATTTGAAATGTGTGTGTGTGTGTAACAAAGTATTCACTGTCATTTTTGATCAATTTAATGCATCCTTGCTGAATAAAAGTATTTTTTTTTTTCTTACAAAAAAAAAAGTTCATGTTGTGTTAAGTATTTTTGTCGACCTTTTGCATGTCTCGTTGCAAACCCACAATAACAATTAGCAACAAAATTTCCTAATTTCATATTCCACATTAGCATTTCTCTGCCCATCTGCATTTTTCTCTTCTGAAAGGCAGATTGGTGTTATCTGTCCTTGACATTTCAGGCTCATTTTTCAAACCATTTTCTGTCTCTTTGTGGCATTCACTATGTCTCAGTTTCTCCTTGTTTGGAGAGTGTTTTGACTGCTTTTCGGTCATTCATTTTCACAGAACGCAGCCAGACTGCAATTATATATATAAAAAATGTCTGTCTGCAAACATGCTCAAAATTTGTCTTGACAACATGAAAAACACATGTGAACAAACTTTTGTCTGTTATTACTTCTCATTTTGACTCTTGTAGGGCTATTCATTTGATTCATTCCCACTCGTCCTTTTGTTGTTTTTCTGTTCTGTAGTTTTTCACCAATCTTTTTTTTGTGCAGGACTCTCCTGTCCCTCTCTCCTTCACCCTCACCCCTCTCCCCATCTCTCTCTTTTTATTATTTGATGGATGATCTGTGTGTAGGAGGATATTCTGGCTGTAATAGACAGACACGGACAGCTAAATGTTAAGGGCCTCATAAAACGTGTTTGGCCTCCCCCAATGCTCTCCATCCTTTAACCCGCTCCCAGCGTCCCTCCATAACTCGTTTTCTTAATTTCACATCCCCTATTCCTCCTCCTCATCTCTCTTATGCTTGTTTGTCCATTCTTCACCCTGACTTTTGGATATGAGTGTGCATTGCAAATGATATTGATTGTCATTGGTTTCAGGAATTACAACTGCATTAGAATATGGGAATGAATCCCCCTAAATTATTGCACTAAAAGGTCAATTGACAACCGAATTTAGCCACATGAGTGAAAATGCTTGTGTTTTGGATTTTAGTATAAATTTAAATTCACCACAATATTTGTCATTACAAATTATATTATCAGTACAACAGAGTGACAAGTTGAACTGAAAAATGAACATGAATTTCAGAAAGTCCTACAATTTGATTTGTCCCTCTTTTGCTCAAGAGTCCATAAACTCTACAAGTTTGTGTAAAATCTGATGATCTGATGTTCTAAGAGCAGCTTGAGCTCTAATGGAAGCAAGAATGTCTGACTTTTTCAAACATTTAGTCATTTTATTTGATTAGTGACAAGACATAGAGCCTTGAAGAATGTGAAGAAGTGTAAATAATATGCATATTTTACTACATAATATTACATACATATACATGTTATGTTAATAAATATTATAAATATTAATTCATAAAATAATATAAATTTTATATCATCATTTTGTAGGTTTTTTTTTCTCAGATTTTCAACTTAAACATTAAACATTTATGTGCAAAAGTGACACAGTAATGCAAATATATGGAAGGTGTGTGCTTTCAAGTGTGCAAGTCGAACAACCTAGTATGAGAGCCTGTTCTAGTACACCCCCAAAACAAAATCAAGACCTTGTAAAGATTCCTTTAAGAATCGATATCGTTCCGAAAAAATGAGAATCGATTAATATCGAGATATCGATATTTTTTTACCCAGCCCTAGCGATTATAATATACAGTTTGTACAGTAGAAAAACCATTACACCTATGGAGAGTCTTCACAAGGATAGTAAACCAAACGTGTGTGTGTGTGTGTGTGTGTGTGTGTGTGTGTTTGCACGTACTGTGAATAAGTGCATTATTTGATGTGAATCAGTGATCTCACTATTAATCCCTCAAACTGGAGTGTTTCTGTTTCAGATCACCAGTCTGTGGAGTGTATGAGGGATTTATAATGCATGAGCACTGCTGCATGTGTGTGTGTGTGTGTGTGTGTGTGTGTGTGTGTGTGGTCTAAATCGGTCTATGCT
>NW_015557201.1:13325-27878 GCF_001515605.1 Sinocyclocheilus anshuiensis | reverse complement strand
GTTTTTTGATTTTTGAAAATGTAAAAATGCCTGTAGTTTTGTGTGAGGGGAAGGTTTAGGTGCAGGGTTGGGGATAGAAAATCGAAAGCGACTATCGGAGCCGACGAGAGCCGGCGAACGATCACAGATCGGGGTGTGTGAGTGTGTATCGATGAGCCCTTTGTCTGCTCGCTGTCATCACGGCTGTGTGTGTGTGTGTGTGTGTGTGTGTGTGTGTGTGTGTGTGTGTGTGTGTGTGGAGTCTAAATCGGTCTATGCTTCATATCACTGTGAATACAATTATGAGGCTAAAATTGAAACTTATAAATTAAGTGAACTTTGCAGAAGAGCAAGTAAAAGACCTACAGTACATGCATTACACCTTCACACACGCTGTTGGATTCTATAGTTGGGCCAACAGGTGGTCCTTACATTTTGTCTATCAGTCCAAAGTTGGCGTTATCTGAAATCTATTCAAGTGTCGGCATCGTCTGATTTCTTTGCAGGTAGACAGAAACAGGAATCGATAGAAACAGAAGAGCGAAAGGTGAAGAATTAGCGTAGCTGCTGTTCGTAGATTTTCAGGAAAAATATGATCATGTGTATTTGGTTTTATTTCATCAGATTTAAATACAGTACAAGTTTATGAGAATCATTATCTATTATCTATAAAGATTTCAGCATCTCATCGTCTCTGTGTCAGGGGTGTGAGTCAACATTGCCTGAGTTAATATGAAACATTAACACTCAATTTCTTGCAAAGCGCTCTCAGACCTCTGAAAGAAAGCGGCAGTGTGAAAACACCTTTAATGTGCTCTTTGATTCTTTCCCACTGTCTTGCTGTCCCAAATGTTCTCTGCTTCTCTCTCGCATTCACACACATCTCTCCTCGTCCATGTGCTTTCACACCTTCATATGAAGCCTATGACAACTCACCTTATTCTCAAAATGAGTCATGTCACTTTCAGAGATTGTCAAGACATCCTGATCCATGCTGACATCACAGAGCTCAGCATGTGCTGCAGTTTTTCGTGGCTGTCACAGGTGGTGGACCAAAATTTGTGCAGACAGACATGTTGGTGGTTTCTTACGGCTTCAAAGTTACAAAGATACATAAGACTGTCATGAGCATTTTACTTGTACATATCTTTTGTATGCATCTTCATATCCTTCCTTCTTTCTCATTCTTGCACAGCATTGTGTGGTTATTAAGATGGAGCCGTCCCTGCATCCCAAGGTACCATGTGAGATTCTGTTTATTAGGAAGGAGGACCAACGGAGGGAATTAATGGGGAAAGACGAGAGAGATAAGACGAGGAGTGTTTTACTTGAGGGATTTTGACGGTCACCCATTAAAGAGGAGGAAAAATGGTGAGGGAGGATGGGATGTGCAGAGTGAGAGAAAATGAAGATTGATTGAGGGATGTAGAAGGAGGAGGAGGAGGGGAGAGAAAGACACAGTGGAAGCTGAGTCGGCACATTGAAGCAGCTATGAGGGAAATAATTGAGGGCCCTACTGTGTGCGTAAGTAATAAAATAAATGCGAAAAATTTGCTTAAGTCATTAAAAAAGGACAAAAAGACACTTTTTCATGTCTTTATGCATTCCTTTCTATTGTCTTTTGTTTTGTCCTGACATTTTTGCTCTGTTCCTAAACTACAGAGGTAGCATTATAAGGCATCATGGGCATGTTCCTGACGTGACGGCAACAAGGTACGCAGCTTAATTATCCTGTTTTCTAAGATACTTCATTTTAGCCAAATTCTAAGTCAGCACTGCATGCATCCTTAGTGGACAAGCTCAGTTGAAAAATAAGTCCAAAATGAAGGATGAGGCGAGAGAAATGTCGATTATAAATTAACTTGCATTTCATTCAATACTTAAAAGTATTGATGAACAAACATTCCGGTGTAATTAAAAATGGATTATTTCACCCAATATGTGTGTGATATATTTTATGCTTATTGGAGAATTGTGCTGTTAGCTTAGCAACGTGCTAATGTCAAACTCCTTTGAAATCAATTGTGAGTCGAGTCTCCTGTGTGGCTGTTTGTGCTGAATTTGCTGCCTATGGAGAGTGTTCAAATCAGGTGCTTGTGAGGTTATTATGCTGCCTGTGTAGGCAGCAAGGCAGCTACTGAGGTTTGGAACAGTGCCTGTTTTTCTGCCCCAGTAGTTCTTGTAGGCAACATTTATACATACATTTTTATATACTTGGATATACCTTGAAATGTACAACATGGATGTGTTGACAGCATCTAAAACTTAAAAGCATGTGTTACATTTTACAATTATATAGTTGTTTGTTTTTGATGCACTGAGACTCTAAAGCTAACCACTTCTCAACAATATAAAAATGTAATAGAAAGATAAAATTTTAGTTAAACAAAAGTTTTATATGCCTATTAAAATTTTTCTCATTGCTTAAATACAATAAATTCATTCTATTAATTAGATTTTCTATAAGCCTAAACAGATTCCTAAACATTAGTCTCTAAAGTTGCTCATACGTAAAATGCTTGTGATTTAGATGCTAAATTAAAAGTTGTTCAGAAGTGACAGTAAAGACAAATGTGCACCAAATCAGCATATTGGAATGATTTCTGAAAGATCATGTGACAGCAGTAATGATGCTGAAAATTCAGCTTTGCCAACACAGGAATAAATTACATTTTTTTAAATACATTAAAATAGAAAACAGTTATTTTAATTTGTTATAATATTTCACAATATTAGTGTTTCTAATGTATTTTTGATTAAATAAATGCAGCCTTGGTGAGCATAGGAGAATTCTTAAAAAAAATAGTGACCACAAACTTTTGAATGTAAATGTACTGTATATGTATGTACTATACAGAGTATATTTATCTTATCTCTGACTTTACTGTACATACACAGTCAGTGTGTTCATATCAGTAGTAGTTGTATCAGTACACGCGTATACAGTAGAGAAAGACAGCATGAGGAGCTAGAGAGAGACATGAGTGGAGGAAGTGGTGGCCTGAGGAACTGTCACGTGTCTCTCTGAAGGACGGCTTCCCAATAAATGCCACTTCCCATCAGGCAGTAGGGCTGTCACTGTTTCTGACTATTACTGAAACTATGCCACTTTATTTCATAAAAGAGAGAGAGAGAGAAAGGAACAAAAGAGAGGTAAATAAAAAAGGGGTGTCCTGAGGAGGGTGGGGAGAAAATAACACAAAAGAAAAAGGGTGTGGCTGACAGATAGAAGAGGATGAGAGAAAAAAGAAGGGTCACTGTAAATGTGTAGTCATTCTGTAGACATTTATTCAAAGAGACACTGAGCTTACAAGATGGAGAGATGGATGGATTGATGATGAAAATAGGGATGAGGAGGCAGACATTTTCTGACTTTAGGTAGTGACTTTCTCTGTTTTCTGAATCTTTCCTCTAAAAAAAATATTTCCTTCTTATGCAGTATAGTGAATGATTTGTCTTTCCTGTTCTTGACTTTTTGTCATACAAACGTCCTTGGCATGTTCTAGAACCGGAACTGCTTACACTTCACATAATAGGCCTGTTGGTGGCACTTGGGCTTCTGTTAATCAACTATAGTTTCATCAAACGCTAAAGGGTGGATCAATATGCAGTACGTAAATAAGAGTAAATTAAACACTGCTTAGAATTAATGAGACGTCTTCCATTTTAGCCAGTTCACATTTGTGTTAAAATAAATAAATAAATAAAAATGTCCAATTAAAGTTGAGATTAAGACGCACACAATCTATAGCAATGCAATGGCAAATCTCACACTGACAGATAATAAGTAAAAAAAAAAAATTCATAAAATGTTAATAAATAAAAATGTTTTGAGCCATTCAAATTCAAATGTATTTTGTTTTATTGACCACAAACTTAATTTCTTTTCTTTTCTTTTTTTTGCTGTCTTTCAGTCATACATTCCTGTCAATTGTTCATTCTCTTCATTCACTTTTTTATTGTTCTTTCTTTCTTTCTTTCTTTCTTTCTTTGATAATAAGTAAAAAAAAAAAATTCATAAAATGTTAATAAATAAAAATGTTTTGAGCCATTCAAATTCAAATGTATTTTGTTTTATTGACCACAAACTTAATTTCTTTTCTTTTCTTTTTTTTGCTGTCTTTCAGTCATACATTCCTGTCAATTGTTCTTCATTCACTTTTTTATTGTTCTTTCTTTCTTTCTATTATTTGCAGTTGGTGTGGTAAACTACCTTCCAAACTATCTTCACAATTTTAGGGATAGTAAGTCTTTTTTTGAACAATCCATACTCTACTTCATCAAGGATGCATTAAATGAATGAAAAGTGACAGTAAAGACCTTTAGAAACATTAAGTATATATTAGAATGATTTCTGAAGGATCCTGTGACATCACAAGAATAAATTACATTTTAAATTATATTGGAATATAATTTTTTTTTTTTTTAATTAAATTTAAAATGTTTTAAGTATTTCCCAATATTGCTGTTTTCACTATATTTTTAATCAAATGAATGCAGCCTTGGTGAGCATTAGGGCTTTCAAAATATTAACAAATCTTACTGACCGCAACCTTCTGATTGGTAGTGAATTTCTTCCCATTTTTCAGTTACAACATACTGTATACTGCAGAGGCTTCACACACTACAGAGTGATTCACTTATGGAGCTTTTCCACTGCGTGGTATGACTCGGCTCGGCACGGCTCGGCACGGCTCAGTACGGCACGGCTCGGTTTGCGTTTCCACTACAGTTCAGTACCGCTTTAGAGTGGGCGGGATAATTCACATGTCGTTATAGTTGCGCCGCCTCTATTGCCGCGACTCCTAAAAAAACTTTTTCATTCTGCGTCGCCCCATCAAGCTCTTGCTGGGTCCGCTCCTCTGCTATCAACAAGAGGAACGTCCGTACTTCCTTAACAGGGGGAACAGCCACTTTTTGGTTGTTAAAAAAGGTGCGCTCGTTCAAAACAGTTGCGTTCGATGTGTGATGTGCCGACATCGGCTGTGCTGATTTAAATCTAGCGGTTCTTTTGTGTTTGTGTCGCAAGTTCAGTGACGCAGGTAGTGACGATTCTCTCCGGCCAATCCGTGATCAGCAGAGTTTACACGTCACGTTTTGGCAACGGTACGGTTCGCTTGGAACCCCAACCGAGGTGGTACTAAAAAAGTACCAGGTACCAGGTACTGTACCCAGTGGAAAACCCCCCAAAAGTGAACCGTACCGAGCCATACCGTGCCGTACCATGCAGTGGAAAAGCGCCATTACTTACAAACATTCATTCATTATGGAGCACTATATACTCACACCTCTGCCTATAAACAAGCACACTCATAAACAAGTGCATACTCAAAAGAAATCCCTTCACTCAGATACAAAATTCATACTATGTCTCTTTCCACGCTCTCACACACACACCTAGGCTTCTGTTAGTCGAGTGAATAATTACTTTGCCAAAGGGCACAGCTATGATCCCTGACTGGTATTTAAAGTCCTGTCAGTGAATTTAAATCACTTCCTCTGATTCACAGCACCTCACTCTGAAGTGGAGATGTCCTTTACAGCTGCCCCACTGAGAGAGAGAAAGATTTCTACTGCTGTCACAATGATCGACTCGCGATGCCTGTTTTAGCTTTGTATGTCTGGAGGCATGTAGGTGTGGGGTGTGAGATTGCACCGCTATCATACGTTCTGTCTGACGCAACGTAAAGCTTGTCCTGGTGAGTATAAAGGCAGATTGCTTTAAAATAGGTAATTCAGTGTCAGGAGACACACTTAAAAATGGATCATTCATTTGTTAAGTAATTTGGCAGCCGTAAAGATCCTGCAGTTATGCTAGTGAAGTACTTGGTTGAAAAAAATAATTATTAAAGTTTTAATAATAATAAATGTAACTACTTTTGATCATTACTGCACTGTAAAATCCAATAGTTTACCTTACTTAGATATAAACACTTACAGTGTGATGCTTGACTTGGGACAGGAAAAAAAACCAAAACATTGGAAACATGTGCGGCCAACCCAGTGCCATACTTATTCATTGTACTGCTACCTCCACTGTTTACAAGAAGCATACCCTAAATCAGATTGTTTTTGCTTTGTTTCAAAATGTTTGTAATACAAGTTAAAACTGCACTGAGAAAAAAAACTAAAAACATTACCTTTAACTTTGAACTTTCAACTACCTTAAATTTATGTGTAATTGTATGTGTGTGTGATGAATGGAACATTGTTGTCAGTAATTTGTAATGGATATTTGAAGCACTTAAGTTAGTGGAGTAACGCTTACTTGGTTTTTTTTAAGGCAATCGGTTTGCATGCTTTTAGCAAGTAAATCAGATTGCTGTTTAAGTAAATACAACTTAGAAATTCCAAGTTGCAGGAAATGTTACATGAGTTGGCTCAACTTAAATAAAAGAGTTGTTTGAAATACGCACATAGTATATTGTACTTATTATATTTAGTTGTTGAAAATAGTGATTCTGAGTTACCAGAACTTGCGTGTAAGTTTACAACACTAAATAAACCTTTGTTATTACAAATTATTATTCTTATTTCACTTTACTTGTTTTTTTCAAGGCAATCGGTTTGCATGCTTTTTTTAAGTAAGGTTTACTAATTGGAATTTACAGTGTGCTGGGATTTACAATGATTTTACCATTTTAGGAGTTTTAGGCACTCCAATGTGAATCATGCCCAAGAAACACACACTATGTTGTAAAATCGCTGTAATCTGTGTGTAGCCTCTCATTGCTTATTTTATTTATCAGTTCATTTATTGATTTATTTAAATAATATATTGATTTCACATTTATTGTCTTTTCAGCTTCTGTACTAAGACCAAAATAAGCCCTTAGTTATTTGAAAGTTTCCGAGTTGGATACAGCAATTGTTCAAGGCTTTATGGGTTTTGTTGGCTTCCTCAGAAGTCTCTAGAGGAGATTTTGTCAAGCCAGATCATTAAAAACAGACCAAGTCATTGATTCAAGGTGAAAGGTAGTGTAACACTGTGGAGACAAACACATTTGCTGTAAGAAAAAAAAAAAGAATGAAACCTTTGAGGAGTCAGTCAAGCATCTCTCAAATGAGCTATATAATCTCAATCTACATTTCTACTAAGTGTAAGGGAAACAGGTCAATTTAGCTCAAAGGGAATCATTTGGATTCATACATGATAAGGAACAGTACTGGGCGTGGCTAAACCCCGCAGCCACCATCTGATTGGACAACGACCTGTGGGCTGGACAAAAGTCAGCCTGCTTAAAAATGGACATAAAGCCCTCTCGCTGTCTCTTACGCTCTGTCTCGTTCTCTCTCTCAAGACCCTCTGGCTTTCACTTTGGTGACAGCGCTACAAGCGCTCCCATGCCGTAACATCGCACAGCGAGACTCCAGATCTCAAACACTTCAGTTGAAACTTTGCGATCTTCAGAGAACTTAAAGTCTTGCAAACTCTGATTTTTAGCAGAACTGCTCAAGCCTCTACGTCATCAAGAAAGTTATGAACATCCTGTTCTCTTGGGCCTCTGTGGAATTCGGCTCCTCATGTTTCAACCATGTTTTGACCAAATCTTAGATTGTCTGATTCGGTCTGATATCCTACAAAAGAGTCAACTTTTTTTTTCTTTCAGCCAATATAATGCTAATAAATACACAATACATTCTAATGAGATTATTATTGTACATACTATTTCCTCAAAATTCTCTCAAAATAATTTCAAATGAGAAAGTATCCATTAAAAGGCTGTTGGAAGAAATTAATATGTGCTGCTCTGAACCATCTGTTAAAAGACTCGCACCTTTTTTAGGTTTAAAGAGGTTTCAGATCTTTTGACGGCAAGATTGAAATCTTCATTACAATTTGATTCATCCTATTACATCCATTGAGAGTTTGAGTTTTCAGATCAATGGAATATTGTACTCGTACCGTATAATCCAGCCATTAATTTGATTTTGCAAGGTCTGTGGGAGATTATTCTAATTAAATTACAATGATTAGTTTATTCATGTCATCTTATTCTGGCCCCTGGGGCTGTTTCTCTTCTTTTATTCCTAACAGCCTTGCAGATGCTCATTCATTTTGTTTTCTCACACCAGATCTCTCTCTCTCTCTCTGCCTCTCATATTTTTTCATCGAGTCTTTGGTCTCCCTCTCCTTCCATTCCACTTTCTGGGCAACTAAAACATAGAGCTGTGTTTTCTCTCTCTCTTTCTCTATCTTCTGGTGTGTGTTTGAGTAAATATTGAGTATTGAGGAAGCGCTTTGAGTAGCAGTTGGATTGTGTGCTAGTGACTTTATCTTTGTAAGCCCAGGCTGTGCTAATCTCTGTTGTTGACGTCACAGTCACCTATCCCTGTCTCGACACTTTCCCGGCGTCACAGAGATCTGGAGTAGCTATTACAATGCCTATACATGGAAACCCTTCCGAAATGTTTGTGCTCAACGTTTTGTTGTCTGCTCACAATTCTGAGGCAAAATATTGTTACTGAACGAACAAGAGAGAAAAAAATATTCACACATATTTGAATCTGATGTACAGAGCTATGCTAATGACTAGCCTCTGGACTATTTTGGTTTCCAGGTAACCGCGCTCATAATTGGTTTTCATAGGCATGGAGGTCTTCGTCTTCCTACTCAACTTGCTCACTCTCTCTGTCTTTCTTTTTTTTGCATTGGACTGCTTTTCGTTTGATGCTTTTTTTCTTTGAGTATCCGGTAACCTTTTTGTGGATTCTTCAGTTTGGGTCATAAGGGCCTTTCGCACCGCGGGAACCTTTTCATAGTACCAGAACTAATTGTGGAACTACCCACTTTTTGGCGTTTTCGCACCGCCGGAACTGGGTGCGATTTTAGTACCGGACTGCCTTTTTCAAGAACCAAATTAGCTCCTACTCCGGAGCAGGGTCTAACCAGCACAACTGGTACTACCCGTGACGTAAGTAGACACTTATTGGCCAAACGCATACGAAAACGCAGTGCGAATGCAACCTTTTAAATGGTACTGGGAAATAGTTCGCGCAAAATCGTCACAGTACTTTAGCACTGTACATTTAGTTCTGGAGCTAAAGCGGTGCGAAAGGCCCTATAAACTAGAGAGAGTACATCAATATTGATGATTCGTTATGAAAATCAGGCCAACAACTTGTGGCAAAGAAAGAATAGCACTCAGTCCACCAGATTCTGCGTTCTCATGGTCTGCTGTTAATGCCAGATTTGCCAATCTATTCCATCAGGTCAAAATTCATAACAGACTAGACTAGTCTGTAGTTGTCATCTGAATCATTTCAAATATTAGCACTTATTAGCATCTTCTGCCATGGTCTTATATTAATGAGATAGTTTGCCCTAAAATGAAAATTCTGTGATCGTTTACTCACCCTCAAGTTGCCCCAAACCGGTATGAGTTTCTTTTTTCTGATACAAATTAATATATTTTGAACATCTTCCAAACAGTTTACGGTAGCCATTGATTTCCATAGCATGGAAGAAAATACTATGGAAGTCAATGGCTACTGTCAAATGTTTGGGTACTAACATTCTTCAAAATGTCTTCTTTTTGTGCTCAGGACGAAAAAAATACAGGTTTGAGACAACTCGAGGGTGAGTAAATTATGGCAGAATTTACATTTTTGGGTGCAAGTATGCATCCATTTAAAGAAATGTTCCGGGTTGAATATAAGTTGATCTTTATCGACAGCATTTGTACCGTAATGCCTATACCACAAGAAATAATTTTAACACATCCCAGATTGTAGACAGATCCCTCCAAACCAAAAGATTCTTACAATGAAAATGAACTGGGCCAGTGATTCTAGAAGGTTTGAAAGCAAAAATGTGAAGTCCGTATATTTGTACATCCTTCAGTGAATTATTAATTAAAAACCTGTTTATTGTTTGAATGTATTATTTCAGTCAAACTTCTTGAGTTGGCAGCACTTTACACTTTTTGAGGTGGAATGAAAAATGTGGTTTCATGCCAACATGCATAATATTAATCTTGTGATTATACTTTTCAAGCTGTGCATTTTATTGTTTATTGGTCTGTATAATTCCAAGTGACTTTAATTGTAATTTAACCATTCAGACCAATAGCTATACCGATAACTATTAATGTCCACAATAATGCATGATAACATTCTATTTATAATAAGCATACACTGAAGTTTTGTGATCTGTCAATTTAAATGCTCCAGCTCTTGAAAGCAGGATGAATTCTGACTGGCTGTCAAAGTTTTTTATCATTCATCAGCTGAAAAAAAAAAAAAAAAACGTTTTGAAAGTGATTCCAACAATATTGTTTCTCTATACTGTAATCATTATAACTGTGGTGTGGACTCTGCTGTTCTTTGAAAATTAGAATGATTTTATACCTGTCTCTTTCTTTATTTTATTTATATTGGAACAAGTCAATTTTTTTCTGTTGTTAACAGCATGATTCTACATATGCTGTCAATAGGGCTTAACTTTTAACCCGAAAGATTCCATGATGTAGTGGACGTACCAACTGTAAGAAATTATAGTCTGCCTCGACCAAACTTCCACTCCAATTAAACTATTCTCCTTTCTCTACAAAGAGCTTAATTATCATAGAGATAATTCTTTCCAATCTCAATAATATGTAAATAGTATCTCCTGAACGTTACTTCGTCACCTATAGCGTGGGAGTGGCAGTAGGCCATCAAGAACCATCTGCTGACAAAAAAGGGTACTTGAATATAATTGCTAGGGATTCTAGATAATCCTATCACCTGAACATTTGGTTGTTTACACCTGAAAGACTATCAAAGACGTGGGAACAGAAGGCTATCACTTTCATTGTTATCCGCAATTTACATTTAAGACGAAACTTCATTTACATGTGGGAAGATGAAGCGGGAAGAATAGAGTATAAAATGTTTGAGCTTAGGATGTTCGTGGTTCATTCTGACTCCGTTGAACCCAAGGTACTACATGTACTTTGTCACTGATATGCTGCAATAAACATCTTCATCGAGATCTTCATCGTCCTCATCATTTTTCTTACACAACCGTTATCATCAACCTGTATAGTACCATCCAACAAATTTCTTCATAATAATGAGTACTAATGTTTTAGTTTACTGAGCATCTTTCTTATGATCGTCTGAAAGTGTTTCTCACATGTGCCTTGTATCACAACAAGGCCTGCCTGTAATTGTTGTTGTGGGCTTCCTCTCGATGCGCTCTGGAGGATGTAGTGTTATTCCTGATTTCACACCTCCCAGCGCGTTTATTAAAACTCCCAAAAGAAGGGTTGGTGTTTTGTTTTTGTTTTTTGCTTCATGCTTTATAGACATGTTTTATGCTTTGTGTATAATTTATTTAAATGTCAAAGGTGTTAATGTTTCTAGATGAACTTGAAAATCATAATCAGTTTCTTAAAGGCCTGGTACATTTCTCCAGTGGCACAGCAGACAGCTTTTTTTTTCAATTCTAAAACATATCAGCTTTGCTCAAGAATATTAATTGCGTGATGAAATATCTGTAATTTATATGCTGCTTGTAATAAATTTATCTCATCAGTATATGCATATACAGTTCGCATTATTATTATTATTTTATCTTTTTTTGTTGTGATGGCAATATAACAAAAGTTGTTTCTTGTGATCGGGATTTTCTCATGATTTTCTTGATTTTCTCCCTGTTTTTCTGGTTGGTTGCAAAGCATTTAGTCGATGCCTCAGTCTCTTGAGTTGACTGGCAGTAAAACTGACCACTTGTTCAGGGTCACTATAGTGTCTACAATGATAAAGTTGAATTTGAAGTGGTTTATCACTGACAGACATGAAGCAGCTTTTATATTGCACTTACAAATGGCTCTAGTGACCTCCAGAACAAGAGAAAACAAGATCGTAAGGAATAACAACTTAAAGGCATAATTCACCCAAAAATGAAAATGCTGTCATTAATTACTCACCCTCATGTCGTTCCAAACCCGTAAGACCTTCTTTCATTTTAGGAACAAACATATCTTAATTTGTGTTCCGAAGATGAACAAAGGCCTTACAGGTTTGGAATGACATGAGGGTGAGTAATTAATGACAGAATTTTTATTTTTGGGTGAACTATCCCTTTAGGGCTGAATCCAATTTTGCTTAGATCTGGAAAAACGTATCTTAACTTATTTGTTTTCGAATCACTAGAAAACAAATAATAAGACAACGTCTCTGCATAAGGAATTCTGTATGGCTGCCTTTAAACTTGAATGGTTGATACTTATTGATCAAGTTTCTTCAATGGATGTTTATGCATGATGTCTGTACAGAATGGGAAGTGACCAGAAACAAAATTGCATTACATCAAATTCAGTTTCTGAAGGCTGATCATTCATACAGTTGCTCTCTTATCATCAGATTGCATGCAGATTCATTTACTGATCGTAGGCCTTGTCGTAAAACTGCTGGCTTATGCAATAACCCAAAGTAGCTGTCTGATATTCTGTTATTTATTGATTGTGTAGATCTTTCAGAAATATTTAAACTATGTTCAATAGCCCACTGTCTTTCTTTATTCAACTCCTGTATTTGTTGTACTCCTTCCCTCTTAAACTTGTTTATCTCCACTTATCTTTCACTCTTTTGCCAGTCTTTCTTTATGCTTTTTTTTATCTGTTCTGTTCTTGCTTGCTGTGTGATGTGCTGTGGGGCGCCACTGCTGGTTTGTTTTGAATTATGTTATTAACGTTGGGTTGAGCGGGAGCACACAGCCCAAATTAGAGCAGTTTCACCACTCTCTCCAAGGTTATCCTTAGGCAGGCTGTGCAAGAGGCCAGATTGGGAGATGAGAGAAAAGAGTGAGAAAGACGAGAGAGCGGAGGGCATTTAGGGACATAAAATAATATATATAAAGACAAAAAGAACAGAGGGGGAAGCTGAAGTTGCTGTCAGATACAACGTTGTAATCGATCAGCTTTACAACATCATTTAAGCTCATTTGCATGCAATGGAATGTCAGGTTTAATTGTGATCCTGGACATATTTGATGCCAATTATGTCCAAGAACGAAAAGAAAGTAAGAGAAACTTTGTAGCAGTAGATGTTTTGAGTTCACGGTGGCACTGTTTAAGTGCAATTTATTGTATAGTTTCACTGTTTCAGTCATTCTGTCATCTCTTTCTCTCTCATTCCATCTCTTTCTCCGTGTCCCTGTGGACTATTGCCTCCTGTTTTCCCCGCTTCTTGCCATAGGCACTGAATACAAGTATGCAAATAGAGCGATAACATGGACTTTCATGTCGTGCTCATGTCATCCCTTCTGTCAATCAGCAGTCAAAACAAGACGAGACCTGAGACGACAGTCACTTTAGCCCTCTGAGCTCGAGAACCAAACTCAGTGCTTTCCTTCTAATTTATTCAGATTTTTTTTTAGTCAGATGTCAGAAAACCACAATAAATGCCACCATTGTCATCCATACACTATATCAACATGACACACACACGTAAAATAAACGATGTAAAAATATAGAAATAAACAGTAAACCTCAAATGAACCAGATAAAAGTCCACTGTATGTCTGACATGTAATACAGCTTCATCTGGTTCCCGGGAGTTGGATTATTGTATATATATCTGTATTCATATATATATATATATTTTTTTTTTTATATCAATTTATAAATATTCATTTATTTATGTATTTATGTGCAGTATATGTCTGTTCAGTACATGTTGTACCACATTTCATTGTACAATTTGTTGCTTACAGAGGACGCTAGCTCAGTTCTGGTTCTACGGATTGACCAGGTGTCCGATGCTCCATCCAAGCCCGACAGGCCAGCCAAAGAGCCTGTCGCTATGACAACTGAAGAGTTCTTCCACTTCAACTTTTATCCTTGCCTTGGCAACGCCCAGCAGTGCGTGACAGTGTTGTCTCCTTATCCCTCTTCTGCAGTCAGAGGGAGATTCTGAGTTGTTTTGGAGACATTTCCCCTGGATATAATGGTATCTGTTCCTGTAGGGGACTGCGTTGTGTATGGGTATAAACAGATTTGCAGCCAGCTTTGTGGGTAAGTAGCATTCAAAGTGCTACCATTACCTGAAACAATTAGAAGCAAATTAGGATTGATTTCTAAACTGTACATTTTTGTTGCAGCCCTCTTGTGGTCATATTCAGAGGTTTAATATAGACACACAATAGTCAGAAAACCCTGGTATGAAATCATCAGGGGAACACTTACAGTTTTTCTCGATTGCTTAAACACTATCACCAGGCTTTTGAACTAAAATTTCAAAACCATAACGCCATTTATCAAAAAGCACACCCATTTCCCTAAACTATAAACACTATTCCCCTTTTTGACACATGAATCAGATTTGTTGAACTGTCACTGCAAAACTCTACACACAAATCCCTTCATTTCTCATTGCCTAGACCATGTTGTCATTTAGAAAGCACTAGCATTCAATATTGTTCACTCAAGTCAGCATAGCTTGAGCTCAATTAGCACACATTTACCCACGTGGAAACACTAAGAGTCAAAATTTATAACACACCAATCAGAACCTTCAAGAGGAGGAGGAAGAGGATGAGCAAGAGCAGTAAGGAGTGGAGGAAGAGGTGAAGGAAGAGGAAGAGGA
>NW_015557201.1:2124-13063 GCF_001515605.1 Sinocyclocheilus anshuiensis | reverse complement strand
TGTGTGTGTGTGTGTGTGTGTGTGTGTGTGTGTGTGTGTGTGTGTGTGTGCACTGATGGTCTCGTAAAAAGCTGGACATCCTCCCTACACACTGAATCATAATCTCCCAACTTATGAAGAATTCACTGTTTATGGCACAGTTTCAATGTTTTCGTTCCATGACATTAGAGGAGCGTAAATCAGCCGTGTGACGGCTCTGACTGGTACGGAAGGGAAGCTGCTCTGAGAAACACCCACATTCTCCACCAGATGTGCTTTATAACCCCCCACTATCGCGGCACACTGACACCACATATTCCCTCTTTCTCTTTCACTCTTTCTCAAGCAAATCTTTGTGTAACTCCACAAGTCAAAATGATCCTGAGGACAAACTAAACCAAATCAAAGGGATCAACCTTGCAGTGAAAACGCCTCACCATACTGAGTGAAGGGAGCGCGCCTTCAATGCTTTACGGGCATCTTGACCCGTAAAGGCCCTTTCTTCACACCAAACACGAAACAAAAAAAGCTAAATGAATGGTTGACAAATGTCTATTTCAAGGGGTCAAGGTTTTGCTGGTTACAATATCGCTCTGTTAGCTCCTGCTGGTAGATGTCATAATTACACACATCTGCAAAAAGCATCTGTCTTACAGTTTTTCTCGATTGCTTAAACACTATCACCAGGCTTTTGAACTAAAATTTCAAAACCATAACGCCATTTATCAAAAAGCACACCCATTTCCCTAAACTATAAACACTATTCCCCTTTTTGACACATGAATCAGATTTGTTGAACTGTCACTGCAAAACTCTACACACAAATCCCTTCATTTCTCATTGCCTAGACCATGTTGTCATTTAGAAAGCACTAGCATTCAATATTGTTCACTCAAGTCAGCATAGCTTGAGCTCAATTAGCACACATTTACCCACGTGGAAACACTAAGAGTCAAAATTTATAACACACCAATCAGAACCTTCGTGTGTGTGTTTTTGAGGGCTTGTGTGTGATGTCTGAGGCCAAAGTTTGGTTGGGTGAGACATTATGGATTTGTGTTTACTTTATTTGAGAATATGAGGCATAGTTTCAAGAAATGTTTAAGCAGTTGAGAAAAACTGTAATGTTCTGTTAGCTAAGTGTGAGAGCAGTATAAAGGAGAGCTCCAAAGCATCCTGCGACCATGAGAAGAGTGAAGGGAACCACTGGGGGTTTGCTGAAGATGTTTCTTGAGGATCAGACAGAAAGAGAGAGAGATAGACAAAGTGAGTGGGAAAAAGAGAGAGATAGACAAAGTGAGTGGGAAAAAGAGAAGGAAGGAAGAGTGAATGAAAGAAAGTGAAAAACGGAAGGAATGAAGGAAAAAAGAATGACACAAAAGAGAAAAAAGAACGAAAGAGAAAAATGAATGAAAAAGAGATTAGCTCAAGTGCAAAAGGGATGCAAGGAAGAAAGCATACAAATGAAAGGAAGTGAACAAAAAAAGAAATATAAAGAATTAGCCAAAAAGAAGGATTCTCTATATTTCAAATAGAAAGAGAGAGAGAGAAGGAAGGGAGGTTGAACTGAAGAAAGTGAAAGAAGGAAAGAGAAAAATGAAGGAAGATCGAATGAAAGACAACAAATTAATTGAAGGAAGAAAACAAGTTAAAGTGAACAAAGAAAACAAAGAAATATAAAGAATGAATGAAAAAGAAAGTGAATGAACAAACAAAAGAGCGTGAGAAAGAATTAACGTTAAAAAGCAAATAAAAGTAAAATAATGACTGAAAGAATGAACTAATGATTGAGAAAAAATGAATGAAATGAAACTGAACAAACAAATGAATGAATGGAAAAATAAACAAAAAATGAATAAGAGAATGATCAAATGAAAGAATGAATGAAAATGAGTGACACAAAATGAAGTTGAACGATTGAAAGAATACGAACAAAATAGAACCAATAAAAGTTGAGCAATTGCACCATTATGTGAGTGTGTGTGCACTTGTGTGCAGGCAGTAGTGTAGTTAAGCTGCAGGAGATTAGGAAACTCAGTCCAGACCAGCACCTGAGGGAGAAGAGAGCAGAGAGCTGTGAGCCCCAGCACTCAGTTCACCAGCAGGGCAGACGGGACATGCTGCACTGGGCAAAAGCCTGGAGCACTGACAGAGGTGTTTTATTTTCATGTGTCTGACTGAGAATTAGACTGAAGCAAATTTGACATGACCAGACTGGCCAAACATTTCAACATGGTTTAGGAAGCAACAGCGACAGATCAAAGCATCACAGTGTGGATCAAACATTCAGTTACACAGATCAGACACAGACCTGTTATAGCAGTCACTCTTCTTCTACCTTCTTTAGCAATTACAGGGTACAAAATGAACACTGAGAAGGAATCGCTACATGGATTAAGTCGGATTGTAAGAATGATAGTCAGATATAAGTGATGTAAAATCAAACCATCTACTAAGCTGAGTGGCGATAATGACTTTTCATCATCATACATTAAACTGTGATGTCTAAAGTTTTTGTTCAACCTCGTGTGGGTTTTTTGTTTGTGTGGTTTTTTTTGCTGTTTTACCAAGAGATGGAAACCAGTTTATATATGATGCTACAAGTTTCCAGATGACCTGCTGGTGATATTGTCAGGTAATTTTGCACTTGTCATTAGAGTAAGGACCATACACACAATGACAGTGGTACACAGGCTATTGTCAAGGTATTCTGCAGCTTTGCCTGTATGTAAAACAATAAATTTCAGATTAGAGGGAGATAAACAGTATGTGTTTAAAAACATGGATAAACTGGTCTATCCAGCAGGATATTTCCGTCTTCATAACTCTAAATTGCATGGAAACCCACAGGGATGTATTCACCGTACTGAATTTAACTTCAGGTTTTTTTCAAGGTTTTTTTTGGAGCAGATCCAGGACACGTGGCTTTGTGTCTGCTCCTGGAAGCAGGTCTTGGAGGGGTCATAGTTGCAGAGCGAGGTGCGTTTGCTGCGGTCCACCTTCTCATAGTCTACGCGGCAGTTGAAGATCTTTGAGTCTTTAGGGTAGACCACGCTCTGGCGCTCCAAGTCAAACTCCACTGCCTTCACTGGCGGTACCAGGCTCACTGAGATGTTCCCCTGACCGGTGGAATTGTGACGGAAGTAGACACTGAAGGTGCCATTCCCGTGATCCACTATCTTACCCGTGATAAGCAGGTTGAGGCGCACCGTCTTGATGTTGGAGTAGAAGTCGCCCCAGCCGAACATCTTCTTAAATTTGCCAGTTTTGACGATTGGTGGGCGGCGCTTGACACGTGAGTTCCCCAATGCATCCGTGTCTGATTTGAGGAGATCACTGCCCAGCATTTCCCAAAATTCCTGTTTGGAAAAGGGCACCGGCGAACGATAGGGCAGCTCCATTGTGGAAGTGTTGGTGGCACGGCCGCGGCTGTGCATCACCCAGCGACTCAGGGGTGAAATCGAACCCTGAGATCCCAGAACCCCCAGAGTTTCGGAGGAGTCTGCTGAGGAGGACTTTGACGTAGACGAGGAGAAGGAAGAAGATGACGAGTGGGTATCTTCCTGTCCTAGAGCCAGCTGGAGGAAAGAAAACAGGAGCAAGAGTGAGCCGTTAAGTGAAAGTATAATAGAGAAGATGAAAAATGTGACATTTAAAGAGAGAGGAGGTTATGGAGACAGGAATTTGAATAGGATTTAGATTTGCATTTCCTAAAGGAAATACTGGTGTTTGCACGGCAGCAAAAGAATAGTGTACATAGGCTTAGGTTTTAGACTTCGTTTCTGCATAATTTTGATGTTGTCGTGATGTTCAGCATCTGCCTTGTTTTCTGTTGACGGTGTTTGAGAATCATCACGTAACATGTCTGTTGTGCTTATTTTGGAGATGTGAGAATGGAAATATGAATCAATCAAATGTCCAAACAAATGCAAAGAAAGAGAACTTGCAATTCAGTAAGCCAATAATGCAATAAAGTCATTTCTGTCTGACTTTTTGAATGGATTCAAATACATTTAAAATCTCAGACAGCAATGATGTTGTTGTTATTTGCATACTGAATTGCAAAGGGAGACTTTTGAACATGAATTTTAAAAAATGTAAGTTTATAACATTTTTTTTTTATAAAAGCCAAAATGGATAGAGCGCCAAAGGCTAAAATCTACACAACAAAGTTTAAATGGAGTCAAATGATAAAATTCTGTTAAATGGTTCAAGCTGAATTGATTGCAGAAAATGATCGAGAAGATGAAGAAAAATTGCAAGTTTGAGGAATATCAGTAAAGGTCTGCCTTGTAAACACTGTAATAAAAAGAAGTGGAATATTAATGCTCAGTGCTCGCCTTGCAATACAGCATAATTTAAAGAACTGGATTGAAAGTAGAAAAAATAACAGATAATAGGGAAAACATCCTTAGCACTAGAATCAACATTCACCCACAGCAAAGCATCATTGACACCTCACTAAATTGTCCAGGTCACATTAGACTGCCATCAACAGGAATTAATCTCTGTGGTCTGACCTGTACTCTACATTCACTGGTTCACGATATTGCTATAGATATTGTGTGGGAATTATTTTATCCCTTTATGGCTTATCTTTTTTTTTACAGGAGATCTCTAGGACTCCCAGAGCTAATTTGACTAAGAGAGATTGTGAGATTTGAACTCTTTCATTCTCAAGAAAAACATAAACTTTTATTCAAATGAACATTAATTAATGAATTTTAATGTAGTTTAACATTAAGGACCTGCTAGACATGAACAGACACAGAAAACATACAATAGAGAGAGAGAGAGCTCTAGGTTGAATGGAGGTAGTGCAGAAAGCATGTATGATGCTGTTAGATAAAATAGTGTGTGTTTGTTTCATTGTTTGTATATAGAGAGCTGTGGAGGTGGATGAGATGCCTCACTACATGGGCTCATGGATGGGTGAAGAGCCCCAGAGTGGGTGTAACTGGTAATTACTAAATGGTAATGATCACCTCATATACAGATACTCCAACAAGAGCTCTCATACCTTGGATCAAACTGTTGGATGTGACTCTTCAAAGGTTTGTGTGTGTGTGTTGCAGTGTCAGAGAACAATGATGCTTTGATGTATTGTTTATTATCTGATGAGCTCTAAATTCTGTTTGGTCTGTTTTTCTGTGCCATGGGCCTGAGCTGCATTGTATCCGCACTGTCAGGTTCAAAGCTGAAACTCCCCCAAAAGACACATTCAATTCTAGGAAACAGTCTTATGCGGTACAGAAGCTATCTGACTTCACCAGAGACAGAACTCACTTCCAGGTTTATGGAGTGCAGAGACCTTGTGAGTTGTGGTGACATGAACTACAACCGAGAAAATTAATTCCCACTTTCAATGGTGTCCAAGTCAACTGATGCCATCTCACACTACCTATAGTCATGTGACCTCTTTTCTTCACCTCCGTCTGTTCCAGGGCATAACAATATAACTGAGACTTGCCTCTGGAGTGTGAAGTGTCTCTTAAACTGAGGTAGGTTCAAAGAGAGGACACAGATTTAGTTAGAGTTTTAAAAAAAAAAAATTTTAAGGTGAATTTGTTTTATAGTGTTGACAAGTTGGATTCATTTTAGCAAACCAAATTTGTTTAGATGATGAATTTCAGTTGATGAAAAATTATTCATATATTTAACTGTCATTACTTGCTTTACATGCTTTTTTGTAGTGAAAAAAGTATAGTTAAGTGCCAAATGACAAATAAATTAGCATTTATGTTTTAGAATAAGTTACATAAATTGTTTGAAGTGCTGTTTATGGTTCCACCAGGTTATACTGCAAAAATCCATAAAAAATAGGGCACAATGTGCTGTGTTGATATAAAGGACTTTTAGATAATGATTTTTCCACTTGTGTTTACTTCTATTTTAAATTACGCATTGGATTGTGTTGTTCTTTAGGATTAGGGTTAGGGTTAGGGAAATGTCTGTAAACTTGTGTAACTGTAAACTGTAAACCTGGCAAAAAATTACCAGTACCTTTTTTCCAACCATTTTTTTTTCTTACAGTTTGTTGACACTGTTTTACTCCTATATAAAATGTTTCTTTCACTGTCAATGCAAACATTTTGCAAATCGGTTCATCTCGAACTTCTTCTAAAGAATAATTTGCTTGCTAATTGGAAATTTATAGTTTTGTAATGATTAACCAACTATAATGCAACTACAAAATCACTGCTCATCCACATTTATCCTTCATTGCTCGCAAGACTTTATGGACATTAAAGTATCAAAAATCCTTAGGAGACATAAACATGAATGAGAATATTGATATATAGTAAGAGTGTAGAGCTGTAAAACTGTTGTGGGTAGCATATCTGGTTTGGTGTGATGATTGAACTTTGATTTGAAATGTTCATATTGAAATGTGTGGCTTTTAATTGCATTCTTTTGGCAAATCTGAGCACAGTTTGAGACATTGTTGAGATCCCTAGATAAATTACTGGTGTGTTTGCTCAGGACTAAAATTGCATTACTATTATACCCCAGAATTATTCTTGTTGTCTACTAAACCCAATTGAGATATTAAAGAGATGTGTGATTTTTCTTTTGAATGGGTAGGTGTATGATGGCGGTTTTTAAATGTAGAGTGTGAAAAGGAAAATCATAGAAAGAAAAGAGAATATGGTAGTGCCTTAAGAGACCTTATTTGAAACCTGCCTTTATTTCTCAGCAGGTTGGACCAACCAAAATTTATGCCAGTCCACACTCAGAATAAATGTAAGCAGTCATAGTCAGTGTTTGGGGATTCTGCCTATCTGTGTGTGTGTGTGTGTGTGTGTGTGAGAGAGATCCCTGCCAGACTATATAACCATGTATATTCAGACAGTGTCTAAGTGTATGCTGTGTGTGTGTATATGAGTCTGTTCTCACTGTCAGGACAGGCCTGATCCACTGAGCTTAAGGATCTCTCTCCTCCATAATGCATGCTGCCCTGTCTCAACCCTGATCCTTCAGCCCACTTTGATGCTTCACACCCATCTCATCTCGTCTTATGCAGGCTTATTCTGACTTAATCAGGCTTACTCATGCCTGATACTCATTTTACTTTACTCTAAGTGCCTATCTCCAATCTTGATAAGGCAGACTCTATTTTATACAGTACGGATTAGCACAACACACTCTGGCTAATTCAGTCTTCCGTAGTCGTGCTCGATTTTCTCCGGGCTCTCAGTCACTTTGCTTGGATCTTGTGTGGACTTCTTTGTGCCTCTATAAAAGAATGCGTGGATTAATAACTGGCCTTGACGAGCATACAATGCCTCTTCAGACTGAATAATTCTACATTAGCTCCGTTGCAGATCTGCTAATCTGCTCAGTAGCTATGCAGAGCGGGTCCTGCATGAATGTCATGTCGGCTAATTGGGAGTATAATATTAAATTGCATTATTCTGCTTAGAAATACCTGTCTTGACGAGCCTATCTATTCAATGCACATATTGTCGGCTGAGACTCATACCGGGATTAGTAGTATGTGCTAAAAGTTTTGTCAAATTCTACCAAAACTTTATGAAAGAGTTTATTTTATTTTATTTTATCATTTCCCAATTACCCTGTCAGGGTTTATTTTGTTTTAATTTAATTTAATGACCAGCTAACTGTACATTATCCCATGTTGTCAGTCTGAATTAAGGGTTTTATGGTACTGATTGTGGATAGCACTGACATATGTGTGACTGCAGTGTGATGAGTCTGTTACAGTCTATTTTGCAGCCTCCAGTTAATTTCAGATCTGTTTGTAAAAATTTCTTGAAAACGCTCTTTTCTTTTTATATCTAATATTGGGTTAAAAACAACTACTGCTTATACATGGCTCACACACACACACACACACACACACACACACACAGACATGCACGCTCTTTGCTGTGTCCCCTGTGCTGAATGATGCAATGTTGTTTTCACCAACTAAAAGCTTTGTTCTTCATCCCATCATCCTCTGAGGAGTAAACATTCTAGTCTGGATACACTATTCTGATCAGTCAAGTGTTGTCACTTTCTTCCAGAAGCAGAAGTAATTCCATAATGTCCAGTAAGAGCAATTAATCAATCAGTCAGGTCCCAGTTCTTCATCTCAATGCATCCTTTTCTTTTCCAGTGCTTTTTTTTTCACTTGTTCTGCTAAAACCACCTTCAAAAAATGGCACACAGGAGGCCCTGCAAGTAAATCCCATTTCTTCCATATCTCCCTGGAGAAGCATCTTGGCCCCAGATTAATAATGAACAAAAATAAAAATCAGATAGACATATTGATTTTAATCTATTCAGACTTCACTCTCATTTTCTTTCTCTATCTTTTTTCCTCACAGAAGAGAGGATGAATGTGAAGCGGTTTCAAGAGAGGGGTGAGGAGGACCAACCGCACCATTACCCCCTGTTCCTATAACCTGATCTCAATTTCAATTTCAATCTTCATCTGTCTCTCTCTCTTTCTCTGTGTCTGTCCTTTACTCCCCATATGTTGGGAAATGGTTGACTTCGCATATTGATCTGTGGCCAGTTTTCTCCAACAGGCTTGCAAGCCTTGACCTCATCAAGAGCAAGTGGAAAGCTGAACAAGACAGAAAGATTAAGATTTTAGAAATGTCACAATGTTTGGTAAAGTAAAATAGGATCAATTAATTACTTCTTATCACTTCATTCACTTTCCTTGTTTTAAAAGCTGTAACTTTGCTAATAATAGCAATTTTGATGGCTGATGAACTTACTCATTCTCAATCTTACTGTATTTGCAGTACACAATGCCAAGTTTAAAAGACTATATTAGTACACATGCTAGAGCAGAAAAATCAAATGCAAAAAAGATAAGAAAGAGAATTCTGCTTTTTTGAGGGTGGTTAATACTGCACAAAAAAGTGGTGCTTAGCTGTTGAGTGAAGAGACGGGTATTAAAAGACTTTCCGGGTCCTAAAACAGAGACTTCCTTGTTCATTTTTGGTCAAGGAAACTTCATTTCAAGGGTTCTGTTGACAAATTTCCAACCGTAAATAAATAACAAAGAAGGGAACTGTAGGGAATTGGCAGGATATTATAATCCACACAATATATCAAGTAACAAAAGGAAAGCATCTCTGAATGCTTTCCATTAATTTCCATGTGAAATTAAGGACATGATTCATCCAATATCACTGTAATTTTCTGCACCTCTTGACAGGGATGTTCCTCTGCCTTTCATTAATAAGATCTGTAACTACATCCACCATTTCCTCTCCCTGCAGACTTAATGTGGTTTTGACTTCATTCGCTTCCTTATACCATTTAAAGTAAATGGTGCAAGGCAGCTGAGCCATTCTAAACACTGCGGGTGGAATAACACAGTATGTTTTTTGCCAGATGAAACACTCATGGGAGGGGAAGACCGCAGCTGGAGGTGTTGGTAGCATACGCAAGACTGAAAGTGTAATGGCTGTCTAGACTGTCCAGCTCTCTATACACTCAACTTTCATGTGGATTACGGTGGGTTGAGAAAGAAGAAAAGGCTAGATGTGATAAACAGAGGCAGGGAAAGACAAGACCATAAGGAAGAAAAATAGCTGTGCGGTGAGGCTCAATTAGGGGAGAGAGATTCTCTTTAATATTACAATGTGTGGTAAAAGCACACTGGGTTGAGCGCAGTAAATCCCATTTATTCAAAGAGTATTAATTTGTATGAGTTCTTTATGCACCAGTGACTTGTTTATGGAATCCCAAGTAAATTTGGACTTTAATGAGTATGTGGCTATGATAGTTGCTTTGAGCTGCAGAACTTGTTTTCTAAGAACTCAAAACCTCTACTGTTACGCACAAGAACTAAAAGCACAAACATTTAAACACTGAAATATATGTTAACATACATAATCTATAATGAGCACTGATGCCAGGAATAGAGAAGAGTTAAAACAGAATAGCTTGAGCCTGGCAGTTAGTGAACGTTCTTCAATGTGAAAAAAAGGCATACTGTATATTTACATCTGTTTATCATACAAAGTGATTGTGTTGCTTCATGCTACTGTATTGTTACTACACTGTAAAAATTAATTTTTGAAGTTGTAACTCAAGATTATTGGAGTATATCTTATAGTATAATAATAGTATTTCAGTCTTTATACTTAAAAAAAAAATCACATTTAATTCAATGTGTTAGTTGCCAACGTGGACAAAACAGCTGAAACATTCTTCAAAATGTCTTTTTTGTGTGTTTCACAGGTGTAAGAAGGGTAAACATGTTTGGAACAACAGGAGGGTGAGTAAATGATGACAGGGTTTTCAACTGTTTAGGTGCTACAACACATTTAGCTTTTGTAGCGAATCAGCTCATGGGGAAATATGAATAATTAATCATAACTAGTTATAATTAATTATAAATATTTAGATCCGCTGTAGATATTTAGCTGACCTCTCAGGGTCAACTGTCTGTCAATTCTAAGAACGTTAATTTCCTGGTTAAGGGAAATAACTTTCTTACTGTACAATTCTACAAAGAGCTTGTAGCATAAATCTGCATGATTAAGTCACTCCAGTTATGAGCAAACAATGAACAATGTCAAGTGTGATACAAATAAGACTTTATTAACTACATAAACACTTAAACTAGTCTAACATACTACATAAACACTTAAACTGGTCCAACATACACACACACACACACACACACACACACACACACACATACAGTTGGTATAGGAAAGGGTTAAAGCTTAACGCAGTAGAGAGAAGAGAAAATAAGAATATGAAGTTATGGAACCATTTGCATATTCAGATCTACAGCCTCAAGGGAACATCAAATTCTTAGTTCAAACACACCTTTGTAAAAAGGTGCAAATGATACCTAATGTATCAATTAATAAGACTCAGTTTGAATACTTGCACGTCTCGTCTGTCTGAAAGAAAGGCTTGATGCAGTCCAACGGTTCAAGTTGATCTTTGCTGAAGTTGGTTGATGAAAAAGAACCAGTTT
>NW_015557201.1:0-276 GCF_001515605.1 Sinocyclocheilus anshuiensis | reverse complement strand
ATTTTTCTACCCCTGAACGAAAAACGAAAATTTAAGCTGAATTCTCGTTTTTCGTTTTTTGGAAAAAAAAACTAAAAAGGAGCCGTTTTTTCATTTTTCTACTTTCAATATTAATTCAAAAAACGAATGATCGAATGATACTCGGATTCAGCTTACATCATGCCCTTTCAATTTTTTCTTATTTTTTTCTTTAGAATTACTGTGAATTAAATATGACAAAAAGACAGAACTTCTCGGTTACGTATGGTAACCCTCGTTTCCTGAAGGAGGGAACGG
>NW_015557200.1:0-1848 GCF_001515605.1 Sinocyclocheilus anshuiensis | reverse complement strand
GAGTTTTGTGCATCGTGTGTGTGTGTGTGTGTGTGTGTGTGCGCGTGCGTGCGCGAGTGAGCGAGAGAGAGCGAGAGCGCGAGAGAGAGCGAGAGAGAGAGAGAGAGAGGGGGTCACATCACAGTGGAGTCAGCTGTCTTAACCGTGGCTTGTGTACTGCAAACACATACCAGCTTCATCACTGTGTCTGTCACGCGACTCTGTTCCCCTTTCGGGCTCTGTCATTTATTTTGAAAGATTAAGCTCGCGATTATGGTAAGGGGCGTTACATTTCCGACGAGTGCTTGCGGTGTTCGGCCAATCACAATGCACTGGGTCAGCTGGCCAATCAGAGCAGACTGCGCTTGTCGGAAGGAGGGACTTTGTAGAAAACGAAGCGTTTGAGAGAGGCGGGGCATAGAGGACCTACAATAATGTACAGTATTTGAAAAATAATGTGTTTTTTTAACATTAAAGCATGTCAACATATTCTGTTACACCAAATACACAAAATAATGATCTTTAAAAAAGCATCATATGACCCCTTTAAATAAGTAAATAAGAATGCTAAAATAAGTTCTAGGTTTGTAGTTATATATGAAGAGTTCAGATGCAAAAGCCTCTCTAAGTTCCATCTAAAATGTTCTTCTAAAATGGTTATTTCCTCAGGCTCCCATGTTTATGTTCAGTTATTTTACTTAAATGGGAAAGAAAAGAAACTGTTCATTGCCATTAAAGTGAAATTACTGAACCTACACATAGGAGCCTGATAAAATGCTCATTTTAGAAGAAAATTTCAAACGGCACTTAAGAGGCTTTTGCATCTGAACTCTTCATATGAAGCAGTAATCAATTTACACTATTTGAAAATAATATTTTATTTTAAAATGTGCACATTCACTCTTATTCGTGTCTAATTGTCGAAAACGCAAACGTCTGTTGTCACGTTCATTTATGATTTACCTTAATCATAATCGCATATTTTCAATTCAAAGTGGCGAAATTTTATAAAAAGTTGAGTAGTTTGCATCACTAGATAGTCTATTACTGTCGGTCGCTGAACATTTCTATCGTAAATGGGTGGAAAAACAGTAAAAAACTTGACATAAACGACATAAAATGCAGGGAGCGAGGCCCTCTAGAGGCTCGAGGCCCTGTGCGGTCGCACACTTGGCCCAGCCCTTGCGACGGTACTGTTCCAAACCCATAGGACCTTCGTTCATCTTCGGACACAAATTAAAATATTTTTGATGAAATCCGAGAGCTTTCTGACTCTCCATGGTGAGAGGATCTTGGTTTCTGGAGGTAGGGTTGTGAATGGGGTTTTCAGCGTGGGGTGAGGTGATTGGAACTGAGGGCTCTCACAGCCTGGGGGGAAAAAGCTGTTGAGCAGTCTTGCAGAGCAGGCTCTGATGCTCCGATACCGTCTTCCTGATGGCAAGAGCTGGAAGAGATAATGGGAGGGATGGGTGGAGTCCTTCACGATACTGGTGGCTTTACTGGAGCATCGTGTAAGGAAAATGTCCAGAATGGAGGGGAGAGGGGCACCGATGATCTTTGCAGCCTGTGGGAGGGATGGGTGGGGTCCTTCACGATACTGTTGGCTTTGCTGGAGCATCGTGTAAGGAAAATGTCCAGAATGGAGGGGAGAGGGGCACCGATGATCTTTGCAGCTGTGTTCACTGTCCGTTGTATGGTCTTGCGGTCAGCAGCTCTGCAGTTCCCGTACCAGACAGTGATGCAGCTGGTCAGCATGCTCTCAATGGTGCCCCTGTAGAATGTGGTGAGGATGGGTGGAGGGAGACTTGTTTTTTCGAGTCGGCGCAGGAAGTGGAGCCGCTGTTGTGCCTTCTTGGAGAGTGATGTAAT
>NW_015557199.1:0-567 GCF_001515605.1 Sinocyclocheilus anshuiensis | reverse complement strand
TCAGCTCACAGATAAAGACTAAGCTGTAATGCAGGCAAAAATATTCCACAAATGCTTATAGATCAATCAAATAGTTAAAAATGCTTATGACTCATTAAAGGTTTTGCTAACACTTTACAATATCTAATGTGTTAACATTAACAACAGTAAATGCATTAAATAACATGAACTAACAATGAAAAATATATTTTTACAACATTTATTAATGTTTGTTGATGTTAGTAAATCAAAATGTTCATGTTAATTCACAGTGCATTAACTAATGTTAACAGATAAAATGTTAAATTTCAGTAATGTTTTAGATTTTAACTTAATATTAACGAATATTAATAAATGCTATATAATTATTGTGAATATTAACTGACAATAATACATGCTATATAATTATTGTTCATGTTAATTAATACAGTTAATGTTAATAACTGAAACCTTATTGTAAAGTGTTACCAAACTTTTATATATTGTTCTCTGTGTGTGTGTCTGAGTTTCACAGTCTTGGTAGTTTGGATTAACCCTTTAATAGCTGTATCCCTTAACCTGCCAGAGGGTTACTGTAAATGCATGTGC
>NW_015557198.1:203741-209206 GCF_001515605.1 Sinocyclocheilus anshuiensis | reverse complement strand
TTAATTCCCTAAAATAAAATAAAAGTAATCAAGTCATTACACTGCTTCAATAACACTAGGCTTTTTGTACTGATATTGTGGCTGCAGAACCTATTAATCTATTTTGGCCATGCTACAACAACTCTTGTTTAAGATCAGGCGACTGTGCAGGCTGCTAGCAGGAAATAAAGACCCATGACATGTTCTTGGAACTGAAGATGATTCGAGCTTTATAACATTTTGCACTATCCTACCGGAGCGATCCATTTGAAAACCGATGGACTGTGGCCATAAAGGGACGCACATAATAGCAGCAACGCTTAAGTACGCCGTGGCATTCAAATTGTGCTTAGTTTGTATAAAGGCCCCTAATGTGCACATGAAACCATTCCCCCACACCATGACACTCTATCTCCAAGCCTGCAGGATCTAGGGGTGGCTTTTTTGGGTCAAATTGTGACTCTACCATCTGTACTCTGCAGATTTGTCAGATCAATGAAATTCTTCCAATTTTCAGTCATCTAGTTTTGGAAAACCTGTTCATAGTTGACAAGACTGGTCCTTACATAGTCTTCAGCGGCCCATCTGTTATCCCAAGTATATGCATTCATAAATGAACCTTTGGACTGCTTATATATACAATTATTATATTATATAAAATATTACATTTGGAGATGCAACTGGGGCGCATGCGCAAGTGCTGACCCAGACGCTGGCGTGTTCGAGTCTGTTTGTTTTGTCTTATAGTTGTCTTATATTTTATTTCTGATGCTATTTTACTCTTAGATTTTTAGAGATATGATTTTTACATTTATTTTGGTCTGGATTTGGAGTCTAAAATGCGTCGTCGATCGAGTTATTGCACTGGAAGCCGAAGTGGAGTTGGGAAGTTTGAGAAACAACGGACTAATGAGTAAAATGACTTACAGCCGCGAGGATTTACTAAGTCTTCGGTATAACATGAAAGTTCCGCCGAGTCCTCCTTGTGATGTTCCTCTTGAAATTATTTACTCTCCACAAACAACGTACAGGAAGAGGAAAAGGAGAAACAGAGGTACTAGAGGGGGAATTCGGAATCGACTTAAATGACGAGGCAGACATTTTCCTTTGCCCACAATCTACAATACCTGCCGGTACGAGATTCGAACCCGCAACCTTTGGGTTACGAGTCCGACTCTCTAACCATTAGGCCACGACTTCCCCTTTCGAGAATCGAGACTTGCTTTGCATTACTGAAACATGGTTAACGGAGGATATTGATGACATAAACCTCGAGGGATATTCGTTAATTCGACTGGACCGTGACAGCCAGAAATCATTTAAAAGCATTGGAGGAGGACTGTGTATGTTTGTCAACGACAGCTGGGCAACCAATACCACGGTACGTGGAACCTATTGTTCAGCCGACTACGAATTATTATCTGTTTCATTCAGACCACACTATTTGCCTCGAGAGTTCGGACAAATCACTGTTATTCTGGTCTATGTGCCTGGGCCAAATTTTTCACTTGCAGCCGAGGGCATTGCTGCCAGCTACAACATGGCATTGCGCAATTCAGCGGACGATCCAGTGTTTCTCCTTGGAGATTTTAATAGCTGTAGCATATCAGCGGTTTTGCCAAACTTGGATTCGTATATAACTTGTCCGACGAGACTGAACAAAACCTTAGATAAATGCTTTGGTAATGTGGACAGTGCTTATGTATCACGGTTACATCCACCACTAGGACGTTCAGACCATAACGTCATCCATCTCCTTCCAAAATACAGGCAGATGTTAAAAAGGACTAAACCTGTCATCCAGCAGGTGCAGTCATGGACTAAAGATTCAGTGGCAAACCTTAGAGACTGCTTTGAGAGCACCGATTGGGACTTGTTTTTTAATGATTTTAATTGTTGCAATGATCATGAGTTGTTGAATGAAATTATAACTAGTTATGATTAATTATTCATATTTCCCTTATGAGCTGATTCGCTACATAGCTGTGAAATATCAGCGGTTTTGCCGAACTTGGAACAGTATATAACTTGTCCGACGATACTGAACAATAGATAAACTTAGATAACAATAACTTAGATAAATGCTTTGGTAATGTGGACAGTGCTTATGTATCACGGTTACATCCACCACTAGGACGTTCAGACCATAACGTCATCCATCTCCTTCCAAAATACAGGCAGATGTTAAAAAGGACTAAACCCGTCATCCAGCAGGTGCAGTCATGGACTAAAGATTCAGTGGCAAACCTTAGAGACTGCTTTGAGAGCACCGATTGGGACTTGTTTTTTAATGATTTTAATTGTTGCAATGATCATGAGTTGTGTTATATTAACTTTTGGGCAGAAACTGTGGTTCAAACAAAAAACGTTAGAGTATTTCCAAACAACAAACCCTGGATTAACAAAGATCTTAAACAATCTTTAAATGAGAAGATAAAGGCTTTTTTTAAGGAATGAGACACATAAAGTAAAAGAGCTAAATAAAGAGGTCAAACATAAGATAAAGGAGGCGCAAATACATTATAAAGGGAAAGTTGAGAAGAAAAAGCAAGACAGCGTTTAGGTCTACTCAGGAAACTAAGAAATTTTAGAATTGATAGGAGGGTCTTAACCATTGTTTATAGATCGATGATTGAAAGTATTTTAACATATAATATTGTATCATGGTATGGCAATTTAACAATGAAACAGAAAAATAAATTAACACGAGTAATTAATGAAGCAAATAGGATAATCGGCCAGAAACAGAGTACAATGCAAGAGCTGTTTTTACATTTTATGGAAAAAAAGGCGATCGCAGTATATTCAGACCAAACTCATCCACTTCATTTCTGCTTTGAGGCCCTTCCTTCAGGGCGCAGGCTGCGTATACCGCTGGCTAAAAATAACCTATATAAAAGATCATTTGTACCATTGGTGGTGACTGTTTTAAACCAAATTCTTAAGTGAGGTATTATCATGAGGTATCTTTCTGTGTAGGTGTGTGTACACATAGGTGTATGCATATGTGGGCATACATATATATTGTATTGTATTAATTTTAATTTTATTTTTATTTTTTATGTGATATGTGAATGTGTAGTATTATTTGTTAGGATGTATTTTCTATGCCAGTGTCAAAGATGAATTTCTGTTCAGGAAATCTGGACAGACAATAAAGTTAAACTAAACTAAACTAAACTAATTATTTTATTAGCATTTAAATTCTTAAAGTTTTTTTTTTCTTTCTTTGTTTTGCCTCAGTTCAGCAATACTTATTTATTCCTCTTTAATAAGGTTTATACAACAGTTATTGCTGGTCCTCGAATCTGATTGGCTGACAGCAGTGTGATATTCTAGTGAAATTGGAACTCCAACCGTTTCGCCATTTGTATCACTCTGATTGCAGTATTTCTCACAGTGAGTGTCATGGTGGATGCCCAAATACAGTTTTTGTGTCACGGAATGTAGTTTCAAGAGTTTTTTTAGGTGAGAATATCGGCATGCTGTGATTACCTATGCAGGGCTGGATGGTATATCAGATTTGTATGATATATCGATATATATTATTTTTTTTTATAAACGATATGGTATGAGGCATTACGGTTTATATCAATATCCAGTAGTTTGATACGAGCGCATCTGAAAAATAGCGGAGGACACAAAGTGAGCTGCTGTGGGTAAAGTTCATAATCCAATTTGTCCTAAACATGAGACTTGTTTATATTAAGCGCTTTAAAATAACCTGTAAGATATAGTTAACGTATAGTTTAAAGCAGATTGCTCTGCCAGATGCCTTGACAGATACATGTTCTGCTGACAGAGACACCATTCTGCTATTTAATGTGCTTGAGATGTGTTTTTTTTTTTTCTCCGGGCATAACTTACATTTCACTGGTAAAATCTTTATCTGTAAATGTTAGAAAGTCATGGAAATATTTCCAATTTTCTATCAGGAATGCACGAGCCTACTGCATGCAATTCTCCGCTAAACTTCACACTTCAGTGAACGAGCGCCGCACACATGCGCGCCAAACTGACGGAGCGCAATAGAATAAGAGCGCAATGATTCTGACAAAAATATACTTTTTACTAAAATATCTATAGTTGGACAATAAATGTGCCATGTGTAGAACTTTAAACCTACAAGTAAGTGAATTTTACGGTAGCAGTAACTGTAAAGTGACGATTGTATGTACAGTATCTATCTATCTATCTATCTCTCTCTATATATATATATATATATATATATATATATATATACACACAGAGTATATATATTAGGGGTGACCCCAAATAGTCGAAGATGCAATGCTTCGATAGGAGGAGCCTGATTCGACTACCAATCTCACAGTCGAATATTCGCGGGGTGTTATCATTCCATTTTGTCTATATGGGGTGCTCAAATGTCTGATTTCACATAGAACTACTGGTTTTCTCCCACTAAGTTAATATACAGCCTATTAAAATAATGCTGTAAATAAGAATATGAAAAGAAAGAAGCTTCAAATAAATATTTTAACGTGCGTGAATAAATCCAACCACCCCTATAGATTTAAGTTTCACTTTCCATAATCCGTGACCGACAGAGGAGGACCTTGGCGGCAGGGATTTAAATCTTTAGCAAGACTCAAATTGACACAGGCAGTGTGTCCAGTGAAAGATAGGTAGGGTACAAGTGATTTCAAAACATTTCAGTTGGTTTATATATATCGTGTATATATTATTTATGTCGTATAAGATGCATTTGGTTAAGTTGCACTGCAGTAAAGCGCTTCATTGTAGTATTACGGTGATTATCTCTTCAGCGCACAGCACGAGCAGGACAAACAACAATGCAGAATATTAATAACTATGACTGGAACCATCATATACATAACAATTATAATGAGAACACTATTATAATAAAATGCTGAGTTTAGTTGCTGTGTTTCTGCACGTTGTTGCGTGAAGAACACGTCCACAAAAGTAGTTAATTCAGAGCCGAGCAGACACGTTCGTGCATTCGGGGCATTTTGTGCAGATAGGCTATAAGTTGTAATATTAACGTTATGTTGTATAAATAACGAAGTATATTCTATATGAGATAAAAGATGAGTTAAATCCCATTGATTAAAAACCTGCTATCAAATACTTCATTCTACTGGTCAGCTTCAGCGTGCGCTGCTCAAAACAGAAATGCAGAACATTAATAACTACTGTCATATACATAACGTTATAATGAGAGCACTATTGTGAAAAAATGTTGTGAATTCTTAGGGTGTCGCTGACGTTTAATGTTAACATAAAACATTATTTACCCCGTGTATTTTGCCCTGCCCCCAAAACATATGATTCGACTATCAGTCGAAAATCGGCAAGATTCGAAAATTCCAATTCAACTATGAAAATCCTTAGTCGGGGCCACCCCTAATATATATATAGCCTATATATATAACTCATATCTCCGTTTATTTTGGCTGAATTGCGATATACGGTATATATCTTGGTATTTTCTAATTTTTTTT
>NW_015557198.1:198299-203676 GCF_001515605.1 Sinocyclocheilus anshuiensis | reverse complement strand
ATTTGGATTATATATATATATATATATATATATATATATATATACATATATACATATATACAGTACTGTGAAAAAGTCTTATGCAATTAGTATTTTCACCAACAACAAAAAAATGGTTTTAAGCCAGTTATTTTTATATATTTTACTGTAGTGTTGCAGTAGGAAATATTAGTTTACATTTCCAAACATTCCTTTTGCCATTAAATGTAATAATGCAGTGAGATTTTGAGAAACCGCTCACCCACACGACGCCATACACGCTGTCTGCCATCTGCCCTGTAAAAAAAATATATATATATATATATATATATATATATATAGATGTGCTTTAAGATGTTTCCCAATACATGTTCAATTTCAGATTTTTTTCAAATTAACTTTATTTAAAAATGTATGTTAATATATTTCTTGATACTTGTGCAATTTTATTTATTTATGGTGGACATTTCATATCAACATATCAAGATTCAATCGCTCCAGCTCTGGGTGCGCAGTGCACAATACTCACGGGCTGATTCCAGCTTGACTGCAACAGTGTCGGCAAGCTAACGGCTGTCGCATCTGGCCCGATTGATTCGGTCCGGAATCAGGCAGCAAGTACACAGGTACCCGGCCCGAGTGCAGCAGATGGAAGCAGGCTGAGTGGTAAGTCTCTGGCATGCGAGGATCTAACCAGAACTGGCCAGAGTGTATTTTGCTGTATGAATGTAAGGATGGCTGGATGGATCTAATTTTAAAAGTAATAAATATTCTATAATAAAAATTTCCTTTTTTATTTATTTATTACAATTGACTATTTATTGCCCATTAAGTCCATGGTAGAGGGGCCCAATGTTCCAATGCTGATCTTTCATTCTCTCTCTGTGATACTAGTTAGTTAGATTCAGTTAGTTCAATTAGTTTCAGCAAACCTTGGCCTTTCTTTTCTGGTCTCTCATTACCATAGCAGGAGTGAGAGAACTTTCCTAATCACACCATTCCCTATTAACTCCAGACTCTGTGGTGTGTGAAAATCCCAGGGGGTCAGCTGCTTCTGAGATGGTTGAGCTATGACCTCCAGAACCATTGCATATTGCATGTCTTCTACATTCTCTACCTAAATTTAAACTGAATTTCAATTAAACCCCAAAAACCTCCTCTGCCTCTATTATAAGTTTAATGAGTTGAATGGCCACTGAGTATTGTTCATGCAACATACTGGGATAGGCTACTTTCTCTCTCTCTTCCTCACAAATACTGTTGAATAACAGCTGGAGGTAAGTGGAAAGATGCTTAATGATGTAGTGTGATTGACAGGTGGGGTTACGGTGTGAGATGTGGACTTGTGAAGGCACAAGTGCTGTGATATAAATTCAAAGAGATGAAATCAGCTCTAAGCAAATTTATTCATGGTTTAATCATCATCCAGTCTGTCTGGAATGACACGAAGAAACAGAACAAAGTGAGACAGACTAAATCCAGAAGAACTGTGGCAACATCTCCAAGATGCTTTAAGAGACCTACCTACAAAGCTACCTGAAAAACCATGCGCAAGTGTACCTAGGACAAAAGCTGTTTAAGCACTCAATCGCTGTTTACGGATACCATAGGAATAAATAGTGCAGTAAGCTGTACCCCACCTGTCGTAAAAAGTCAGTCCCTTCTCTTATAAAATGGCATTTTTTTCGGTGTAAACTCGAAATGATATTCAATATTGTAGTATTGTTAATTTGACTGTATTGTTTTATTTTATTTATTTATTTTTTTATATATATATATATACACACATTTTTTCTTCAAAGGTAGCCTTTACTTTGAAATTAATGGTGGGTTTTCCACTAAAGAAGCAGTGCAGCGTATCCTGGGAAAGCTTTTGGCAAACACCTTGGCTAAAAAAAAATAAATGGAGTGGTGCAAACCAAAAAGAGCTTTTACATGTATTGACCCCCTAGGACTGTTGTAGTCAGTAAGTTGGTTTTATACCTACATATATTCCAATCCATTTAGAGGCTGCTATACATCTGTGGTGTAAGACTATATGAATACGCTGAATGTGTCTTTTTTTGCTTCTAACATTTTTAACTTTTAATCTCTTTTTGAATACTGTTTGCTGTTTACAGATGCAGTAAGGACAAACATCCATACTAAGAGCGCCACTGAAAAAGAGGTGGAAAAATACATAAGGTGTCTACAACTTGCTCCTGACAGTGATGAAAGATGGAAGCATAGAGCAAAAACTAACAATATGCCTAATGTATAAAGTACTTTGTTCAATCTTTTAAATATATGTATATGTACATATTTAAATAAAACTCTCTTCCTCACAAATACTGTTGAATAACAGCTGGAGGTAAGTGGAAAGATGCTTAATGATGTAGTGTGATTGACAGGTGGGGTTACGGTGTGAGATGTGGACTTGTGAAGGCACAAGTGCTGTGATATAAATCCGAAGAGATGAAATCAGCTCTAAGCAAATTTATTCATGGTTTAATCAGACATGTTATTCACTGATAACCTACTTTCCCCATATTAATGCAGAAAAGGGAGAGATAGCTTTAAAAAGAGGACGAAAGGAGAAAAGAGTGAGGGAAGAGGCAGGAAAGAAAAAGAGAGGGAAGAGGTTGAGAGAATCAGGTGGTTTTATTCCTCATTTTCCTTCATGTCTGGGTAAGCAATCTGGTCATGCAGTGGAGCCATCCATCATGGTTATAGTCTGTGAAGAGAATGTCTTAAGCTCAGGGTCAATACCCTCTCTTTTTCTTTCACTCACTCGCTCTTTCTTTCACTCTCTCTCTCTCCTGTTCTTACTGGGTTAAAAGGTGTAATTCTCCTGTGCTCATGGTTGTGGTGTCACCTCACAAAAAACATTCATACACACACTCCAACAGTGAACGTACCACATTTATGTGGTTCTTTCTAAAGGCCTTGTCTTTCTCGAAGTCCTTATATGGTGTCAATGATGCTGAAGATTGAAGTGGGCAGCTGTAACAGCCACCATTACCACTCACTTTGTGTCTACATTGTGTCAGAGAACTGAATCTGCACCCTGTCACCCTGAACAGACCACCTATCTTCACACATATACACACCAACACACACCATTACACAGGGTCATCATTTCTAAACTCCCATTAAACATCCCACCTAGCTGGACTGACAATGAATCATCCATAGGCGATTAATATATAATTTTAAACCTCAATTTGTACATTTCATTCTGTCCTTCGCTCCTTTAATGACTTTTAAATGGTTATTTGTCTTCACATGCACACATTTACTTAGCTAAATGGAAATGTGCCATAGACTTCTTTTGATTTTATATATAGCTAATTAAAATTCATATAAAGTTTACCCTACACTAAAATGTTATGCATTTTTATTTTATAGTTTTATTTATTTTTGTTTCTTTTTCTTTTTTCTTTTTTTTTGTAATTTGTGTGTATGTTTATAGTTTGTTTATGGTGGTGGTGTTGTTGTTTTTGTGGTTTTGTTTTGCTTGTATGGATGCAAAAACAAGGCCTTCAAGGCTGTGTTGTTTTGTGTTGTGCTTTACTACTAACCCATACTAACCATTACTCTACACTAAAATGTTATGCATTTTATAGTTTTGCTTTGTTTGTTTTGGATTTTGTTTGTTTGTTTGTTTGTTTTGTTTCGTGTTTTCTGTGCTTTTTTTTTTTTGTTTGTTTGTTTGTTTTTTTGTTCCTGATGTATCTGATTGTCACAAAATGGAAGTTCCGATTGGTTTAACATCTGGAGACTAATTTGTCCCTAAAGTATATCTAACATGCACAATTGCACCTCTCTGATTCTGTGTGTTGGGTATCAGCCCTCAGCCAAGTGTGATTGACCTGGTGGAGTGTGTTTAGAATAAGTGTTTATGAACAGCTCCCTCCCAGACAGCCATGGGACTCTGGATGCAAAAACAGGGCCTTATGTGTGGTCTTAAACATATAAATTGTTCTGTTGTGCTTCCAAGCTGCCCTGTTTCTCACCTCCTTCCCTGTGGGGATCCACTTGTTTTCTCTCTTTTTTTGTAATTTTATGCACCATTGGACAAAGCTGTTGACATATTTACACATTTTCCTAGTGCAAATGTTGAAAGAAATCAAGTAAAGCCTCCTATTATTTTGATTTGTGTCAGACGAGGGAATTCCCCTGTGTGTGATAGACCAACGATATCCTCTCTGAAGACCCAATGTGCATGTGTGTGTGTGTTTGTTTGTTTGTGCTGGAACGAGCTAAAGATCCTTCCTGATGGAGGCTCAGTATGCGCACAAAGCAGAAGAGGCCTGGTAAAGAAGTGGTTGTACAGCTGAGTGTCTGGGGATGAATATGAATGCATTACAAATTGCATTATGGAGAGAAAAATAAACAAAAGCAACAGGAACTGATGTGGTTTCACAGTTTGCCTCATTCCTCAAGACCTTACAGTATACAGGATTGATCTCTTTCCCTCATTCTTGCTCTCACATTTATGACTCATTTTTCTGTTGAAGTCTGGGTTTACTCCAAACAGTCTTTCCGTTCTAGCCTTTTTCCATTACTACAAAACAAAACACAGCTTTCTGCCTAGCAGGGGTGCGCCGCTCTCTCGCTAACATGGCAGTTTAGTGGGGCATTCGTATGTGGAGAAGACTCTGGGTGGTGATGAAGGATGGATTTTAGCTTGAGATGTTTTCACAGCCGCTTTTGTCTCATAAAATAACCTCAATGTCGCTATAAACAGCTGCTCGCCTCAAGGATCAATCCACCAACCACAAAATTAATAGAGCAAAGCGCAACCTGTTAGAGGAAGAGAGCGGAAAGGAGAGGAGAGGAGATGGGGGACAAAGGAAAGAGTAGGCAAAGAATGGAGAGCCGTGACCACCATAAACATCAAATATTAAGATGTGAGGTCAATAATATTTGGTTTGACCAGTTCTTAAAATATTAAATTATGTTGTTACCCTCCGATTTTAATATGTGGTTACATTCTAGTGTTTGAGAGTAAACAGCTAAATGTTGTTACACTGCTAACTTTAACTATGTTTGTTTCAGAAGAGTAATCTTATCTCAGCTGCTTTCAGTATTGTTTTCCGTATTATAAACTACTTTATAAATGTAGCATGACAAAATGCTACATCATAGTTGCTGTGTTGCTGTGTGTGTATGTATACTGCCGTCTACTCTAAGAATTGCCTTTTAGGTCAATAAAGTTAAGCAAGCAAGCAAAATATCCCTCTCTGTCAGCATTATTAATTTTAGTGAATCTGTTCTTTTGGACAGTTCATGTAAATCTATCAAGTATTTTTTTTTTGCCATTTTATATCATTTTATATTGTATTTAGAGTAAATGTATAAGTTTGTTTCCAATATATATACAGTATATATATATATATATTTTTATTTTTTTTTT
>NW_015557198.1:195208-197634 GCF_001515605.1 Sinocyclocheilus anshuiensis | reverse complement strand
TTTTTTATTTTTTTTTTCAGTGTTATTTTAGTATTATTTATGTATTATGTTATTAATCAATGGTACATTTATCAGTTTGTTTTTAATATGTTTCAGTGTTATTTTAGTATTATTTAGTAATATTAAATATTACTATTAAGGTTTTTTTTCTTCTTCAGTTTTAGTAATTTTTGGTTCTTCAACTACAACATTTTATTTCAGCTGCCACAGCAACATTTCTAATTTTCTGTTGGTTTTAGATATATTTAAATTTACTTCTAATATGTACATATTATTATTTTATTTTATTTAACAAACATGTTTTTTAAATAGATTAATTTTAATTAACAATAACAACAATACTGACATATTTTGATGAAATCTCACTAAATCATATATTCAGGTATATATTTTAAAATATATTGCCTTTTTAAGAAGCTTCAGTGTAATTAGTTTTTGTGAGTACCTTGTAGTATATAGCTAACTATTTATTTATTTATTTATTTTCAAAAGATTAGCTTTACTGAACAGATTTAAAGTGGCTTCCCTGGTTCTGACACCCATAGCAACTGTTATCCAATAAATCTCTAAATATCATATCCAGTATTCAATATGTTAAAGGTCTTTTTTCGTTTGATATGTACATCAATATCACAGTAGCAAAACATCCACCAGCACATTTTTAGAGACCTCCTCCTGCTAAGAAATGCAGTTACTTGAAATGTAAACTCTCTTTGTGTGCACCTTTTAGAGGTCTTTCTTGTCATCTTCTCTGTGGGAAAGCATGCAACATTCTTGCCATTTGTCCACAAATAGTCTTCAGGTTCATCAAGAGACTTTTCCCTCGCTAACGTGCATCTTTCCATTTCTGCAGGCCAGGATTTCAGACTTTGGGGAGGCTTTCATCTGTCCAATTATTATCATTAGGATTTGTTTCATGCTGAAATATGCCAAGGGTGTAGAAATGGGCCAGCTGCCCAAAACTAGTTGCATAGCTTGCAGCAGATTCAATGTGAGAAGCATTTGCCAAGTAATCTCAGAGAAGCATTTTAATGCTTATAACGGTTTATGACAATTGAGCGGAATATCACTTCAAAAGCATTAAGTGACACTGACCATGTATAACAGAGCAGCAGGTGGTCTGGTTATGCTTTTTGGACCCTACAGAGAAGGATTTAAAGCTCACTCAAGGTACATCGAAAAAATACACTGCCATAAAGAACCTGTTAGAGAGCGGCTGATTGTAATGATATATGATGATGTCATCAGCATATGCTTTCTATGAAGTGGCCCCTCAACACTTATCACGGACTTGAAAGCAAAAGTGCACGGACAAAGTAAGTTCTCAGGAGGAAAGAACATATGTGTGACTTTACGCCTAGTTGCGTGTGTATGTCCACACTTTCTGTCTTTGTCTCTTTCTCTCTCTCTTTCTCTAGGGAGCATCTGGCCCTGTTTGAGGCCACAGGCCTATCGATCGTTCCGTTGAGTGCTATTCCTCTCCCTTAAAGGAGTGCCATCTCTCTATTTCTCTCTCCTCCATCCACACTTCCTCTGCAACGAAGTGAAGGCCCAAGGGGGGGAAGCTAAGAGCCGAGCGGACCGGACCATTGACATGCTTAGGGATATGCCGGCATCAAATTTTCATGTTGCGGTTAATTGCTAATGCTTTTATCACGGTATACGGTATTATCACGATATTGAAATGTAGTTTTAAACAAAGTGCTGTCATAATACAGTATAACAGGTTTAATCACTTTTTTCTTATAACAAAAATAACTGATAATTTAAATGCAATAAAGCAATACAGAAAAATTTATAAAGTTAAAAGTTTTACACAGATTAAAGTGCAAAAGAACTATAAAGACCAATAGGTATCACTTTACAATAAGACCTCATTAGTTAACCTTAGTTAATGCATTAGCATTCACAATGAGCAATAGCTACATTTGCTACAGAAGTTATTAATCTTTGTTAAAAAAATATAATTCATTACCGTGATATATCGCATTACCGAATACCGGCACAAGTCTAGACATGCTCACATGTCGGCCAAAGAAGAGGCTTCGCTGATCAGAACGTATGATCACCTCATTCAACCATATCACAGTGGCCTTTAAAGAGCCGCCACACTGACCGCACATGTACCGTACCGTGCCGTAGTGCCTAGTCTGTAAAAGTGAAGGGTAAAAATATATTAAAGTTCAGTGGAATTTTTAGAAAAGTAGTATTTCTTTGTAATCTCAAGAAAGGTGATGCTGGAGATATACTGTTTTTTTTTTGTTTGTTTTTGTTTTTTTAAGTTCAGGGACATTCTGTATCAAATCAACTAAATTTCGCAAACTTCCCTGGCTCAATTTTTGGTTACACTTTACTTGAAGAGGTGTGCATAAGACTGACATGACACCTTCATAATCATGACATGACACATGTCATGAATATGAAGG
>NW_015557198.1:188700-194581 GCF_001515605.1 Sinocyclocheilus anshuiensis | reverse complement strand
ATTCTTCAACATAAATGTATTTTAGCTTATTTCATTAAAGGCAACTCATATTAAATTTACTGACTTTAATGTTTGCATACTGAACTTTGAATCGTGTCATTCAAAACTGAATTAAGTTGTATCTGGGTCATTCCGTGTCAAATCAAACAAATTTCGTGAATTTCTATGCCTCAAATTTTGGATTTTGTTAATATTTTTTCTGTAGAAAGACAAACATAAATAGTGATGAAAGCCAAAATATTAAATGTCACAGATGTATATTTACTGCGTAATCCACTATTTTATAGAGGGGGGTCAAAATGTCAATTTTCACCTGAGATTTGTAGCCAGTTTACAGGGGTGTATAATGACTTTAAAACACTGGCAGCATCATTGTTTTATTTTTACACAAAGATTGGTAGGTCTATTAGTAAAATCTGTTGACTTCAACAATCTGTGTTTCATTATATGCCAATTGTGATGGTTTAAAAATACGCAAAAGTACTACTTGTGTTTTTTCTGCCTCAAGTTTACATGCCTGCAACTCAAGACGTACTAAAGGTATCTTAATACCCTTTTAGATTCTGGTTCTTAAACTTTCCTATTGGTATCTTCATTTTAAAGTCCCTCAATGGTTCAGTCCCAGAGATATGGAGATCTTAATGCGGCTCCATGAGTAAACCAAATGTGGGTCATTTTGCATACAGCTGATACTTTTTACCATATAGGGCCTTAAAAATGAAGAAAAGTTTGTTAAGAGTGAGAATTTAGAAGGATATAAAGATATCTTGAATACTTTTAGAGTTACAGGCATGACAACTTTAGAAAAATAATATTTAAGGCACTCAGACTGGTATGCTCTATGCAATTGAGCTGATAGAAAAAAAATGAGAGATGCATTTCTATTTTTAACATCGTTTGTTATTTAGATATTCCTCTTTAAAATAAAAGAAGTATCAGCTGTATACAAAGTGACCCACATTTGGTTTTTGACCACTGAATCTGTGAACACTTTAGCAATTTACTCATGGAGCTGCATTAAGATCTCCATACATCTGGGACTGAACCACCGAGGGCCTTTAAAATTAAGATACCAAAAGTAAAGTTCGTTAAGAACCAGAATCTAAAAGGATATTAAAATAGCTTAAATACTTCTTGAGTTACAGGCATGCAAATTTGAGGCAAAAAAAACCAAACCTTTTGAACTTTGAACTCTCACCATTAGCATATAATGAAATAAAAATGGCTAAAGTCAGCAGATTTTACTAACAGAACTAGCAATCTATGTGTAAAAATAAAATAATGATGCTGACAGTTTTTTAAAGTCATTATACACCCCTGTAAACTGGCTCCAAATCTCAGGTGAAACGAGTCATTTTGACCCTCCTCTACAAAATAGTGGATTACTCAGTAAATATACATCGGTGACATTTAATATTTTGTCTTTCTTCACTATTTATGTTTGTTTTAAAAACATTTGTTTGTTAAAAAAAATATTAACAAAATCAAAAATGTTGTTGAGTTGACATGGAATGACCCTTCAGTAATTTGTGTGTAAATCTGTAGAGAGAAAAAAGAAACCAATACGTTCAATTTATTTTTGAGGGTATACAGTACTAAAGAAGACTAGAAAGAAAAACTAAGGTAAAAATGTGTTGCTAGTAGCTGACCAACATTAAAATTCCTTTAGGGCAAATAAGCTCACTCAGCGGCCATCTTGCAAATGCTACAGGCAGCTAGTATTCTACAGATAACAGCTCATATCTACTTGCACAGGGAAAGGTCATTATCTTCAAAGAAGTTGGTCAAAATTATGTAAAATAACGTGCTTCATTGAGGCAATTAAAATCTGACAGTAATAGCATCATAATCTTAGCTATTTTAGCTTCTTCTAAAATCCAGGCTAATTCAATCAATGTGCATGTGTTTACACTTTATATGTTTAGTGACACTTTAGTATAATTTATATACTGTTACAAGTATTTATTAATATTTTGAGTTTTAGGTTGATTTTCAGTTTTCATTTTAATTTTAGTATTTTATATGTTTTTGTCATTTTTTAAATGACATATTTAATTTGTATGTATATATGATTTTAGTGTTTTTTTTTTTGTCTAATATTTATATTTTGTTTCAGATTTAATTAACAAAAACTATTTTAATATTCCCTAATAGAAAGAGTTTTTTTTTGGGGGGGGGGGCTTTTTGGAAGCACATTCTAGGCAGATTAATCAGCTGATATTTGGAATTTTGAAAACAACTGGTTGACATCTACAGGAACTTGGACCTCAACACTTACAGATCAGAGTAGATTCACAGCTTTGCTTATACTAACCCACAGACTTCCTTACCAAATTATTATATCATGTAACACCCCAGTTTTAGGTGTCCGTTAGTGTTTTGCTACACTCTTGGCTGAGTTGGCCATTGCGTCAACCTTATGTCATTTTTTCCAGTTGAGAAAAACTTTCAGCTTTCCAGGAGAGCACATCTTTGTTCGTCCTTCGTGTTCAGCTAAGTTTTAAGAAGGCACTTTATCAGTGATCTATCAGCGCTCACAATCACTTCACTGGATTAGCATCAGGCTTACCTGAACCGCCACTAACCCCTCCAATCACAGCTCTCTAACCACCATCAGTTTAGTTTCCAGCAGGAGTGGCGTAGTCACGCTAACTATTCAGGTCCCGCCATAAGAGAACCGGCTCAGATGAGCAGGATTTTTTTTTCTTTTTTAACTGGTCGTTTAGTCAGTGCTTTACAGCCAGCATGCCTCTGACCTTGCTAAAAGATTGATCTCCGTCTTCAGAGGAAGCCAAGTCTGCTCGAGCTGAGAACAGGCTCCTATTAGAATATGAAAAGATTTTCTTATTCTTGGAAAACCAACAGATATTTTTTTCCCCCCTTTTCTTCTTTTAATTGCCAAAATTAAAAGAAAGGAAAAGGACATCAAAGGAAAATAGGAGTGATTAGCATGTAGATGTTGAGAGAGCGACTTTAATCTGTTACTGTGGCATTTTATTATTATACTATTTTTTTTAAGCCCAGTGCCAAAGCACACTCTTGCGACCAGCAGAGAAAGATTTTAGACAGCTGCAATTAAAACACAGAAGAATTATCGTCAATAAGGCTTTTATGGGAATCAGCTAGGCAAGATTGGCTCTTGTTTCAAATCTCTCACGCTCACTCTAAAGCTCCACAGCTTGGCTTTCTGCGCCTATAGAGTGGCATCTGACAAAGAACTTCTCACACAGGGAAAGACAGACAAAAGTTGCGTAATACATATGAGATATGTGAGACTTTAACAATCACTCCTGTCCCTTATGAAAACAGTCTCTACTCCGGTAGATTAACATAAGCTCTGCCATTTTTGTAATTACCGTCATCTAGTCTGTTATTCTCTGAGCTCTATTACCAGTTATGGCTGTTAGATTTTATATATGTGGATATATTAATGTCCATTTCTTAATCAAGCTTTTTAATACTAAGTTTTTTTTGCAAAGATAATTTGATTTTAATTGATCCCTGTACTTTGTTAGAGCAGCTGTAGGATCTATGTTCCGTCATTGAGCTAAATCATCATCTTCATCAATATCACTAATGCGGCATTGATCATCGCGGGAACATCCTAAAATAAAATCATAAATGCATGCGCTCGTCCTTTCCCTCTGCACTTTATTCCAAGTCATGTGTTCTCAATGGACGACACTTTAATTTCTCAATAGCGAATCCATGCTCTGTTTAACATTATGAATCATTAACCGGTACAAATCACCTAGGCAACTGGTCGTCACGGTCACCTGTGGTGTTGACCCAGCTGTTATTGGCCTCCTCTGAGTGCAGGGTAACTTAATATCCAATAAGGTAATAGGCTGTATTGGGGACTGGGCTTTGCGAATCAAGCGGGGGGGATTTGGGGGGTAGAGGCTGCAGCCAGGCAGGGGTTTAATTTAGGAAATGCTGTTTAATTATGAGAGAAATCCATTGTGGATGGCCTTAAGTTATTCAATTTAGGAATTAATTCAGCACATAAAAAAGATCATAAAATCTAAACAACCCCTTAGCGGTACTTAATATGTGTTCTGCGGGAGAGAAATTGCAGAGAAAATCAAAATATATAATATATTTTGAACAAATACATGGTGTTTATATAAATGCAGATTGTTTGGATAGTTAAAGAAAACAAAAGAATGATATTGTGAACAATAAACCCAAATAACTACATCACAGTCCAATATTATGAAAATTAAGTAGTCACTTATTTATACAATGTATTACATCTACAGTGGGTACGGAAAGTATTCAGACCCCCTTAAATTTTTCACTCTTTTTTACAATATAACAAAGAGTGAAAAATTTAAGGGGGTCTGAATACTTTCCGTACCCACTGTATATGTTTGTTACTTGCCATAAGAGTGATTACCTTTATACTTGTTTTCTATCATCTACTCCAAACATCACACTTTTAAAATGATTGAAATGCAGCATGTAAAATTAAATTGAAAACTTGCAAAATCATTAATTGAACTTCATTACAGACTTGCTTTCCACTCTCTCTCTCTGTGTATATCTATCTCTCTCTCTCTCTCTCTGTCTGTCTGTCTGTCTGTCTGTCTGCCAAGTATATCATCTATACCATTATATATTATACATCAGTGTTTCAAATCTACATGCCCCTTTTAAAGACACAACTGAAGACTGCTTGTGTTTCTGTAAATCTAATTCACTGTATTTCTGTATTTGCCCTATTTCAGACTTACCTAGCTTTCTCCATGCCCATGAATTATTGAATTGTATGCATGTCAAACAGTTTGTGAAAGCTCTCTAAATTGTGTAGCCCCCTTAAATCTACACTTTTACTACATAGCAGTATATAAAGTTATTAGTAAGATGCAAAAATAAATAAATAAATAAAAAGAGAGAGAGAGAGAAGGGAGAATATAGCCGACCTAATGACTAGTAAGTACATCCTGACGTCTTACTGACCTTCTTATGCTGGGACAGAGTTGTCACTGAGATATGCGTCTATGAGTCTGTGTGTCTGGACTCAGCCAGCTGAAAATGTATATTTTGGCCTTAAAGCATATGCTAATTTATGGCAATCAGGGCTGAATTTATCTGACTGTACTTTAGATCCTGAGAAAGGGTGATACGGAGAGAGAACAAGGAAATGAAAGACCAGGGAAGGGGGGAGAGGGAGAGATAGAGGGAGGCAAAAAGAAGCCATTCTCAGCAGTATGTGTGCCACTTATACAGAGATGTGCCCACTGCACTGCCCAAGGAAAAGCACCACTGTCACATTTAAACCTTTCCCCACTGTGTTGCAGAGCCAGAAAGGGGAGACAACATGCCACAAACCCCACAGAGAGGCACAGAACCCCCATGGAGCAGCAAGTTGAGCCTGAGATGTGAAGTATCCCACAAAGATGGAGCTGTCATTGAGGTCTCCAAACAGCAGGAGATCTGATAGACCTTTAGTTCTGCCCAGAGTGTACTTACACCAAAGTGATGTCATACATTTTTTTTTTTTTTGCTTTTCTTAAAATAATAATAATAATTAACACACAATAATAATAATCATCAATATGAGTGTAAAGTATATAAGATTGATTGATTGATTGATTGATTGACTGATTAGAAACATAGCAAATTTGATTTCCAAAATTTCTCAAATACATCTGGTATTAAGAATGTGTGAATGAGTCAGTTATATAAATAAATCAAATATATATATATATTTTTTTTACATACATACAAACATACATACATACATTAATTAATGAATACAAAAAATACATTCACCGAATGCAGACAGCACAGAATGAGCTTTTCAAAAAGGACATTTTCGCTACATATACCATCAATTAAGTCGTGGCCTAATGGTTAGAGAGTCGGACTCATAACC
>NW_015557198.1:188364-188685 GCF_001515605.1 Sinocyclocheilus anshuiensis | reverse complement strand
CTTTGGATGGGTAAATGCAGAGCACTAATTCCGAGTATGGGTCACCATACCTGGCCACATGTCACGTCACTTTTTTAATTAAAAAACAGTGCAGCTAGACCTTAAGAACTCAGTAACTTTGATACTATCAAGATAATTATTCACTGTATATGTGATGTTTTAACTTTATATCATACTTTATATCATACTTAATATATAACTTAATAAAATAATACAATTCCACCAAATACTGCAAAAACTATTTTTAAGTATCATCTAGCTTTCATTTATCAATAATGTATCTATTAAAAAGGCCTTTCTCCATTATTCACAGATATTATA
>NW_015557198.1:187707-188152 GCF_001515605.1 Sinocyclocheilus anshuiensis | reverse complement strand
TTCTTTGAAACATTTGGGATAATGTAAGTACACAAGTCAGCAAAATATATAACACTGTTCTAGTGGTTTTTGGATGTTTTAATAAAAAAAATCTTACATATTGTGCCTTTAAGCATAGCATTAAAGATTGAAGATTAAAGGGGTGAAATAGGTGATGGGCTCTGATTGGTTAGCTAGCCCAGTGTGTTGAGATTGGCTAAACCGCCTCTAGTGCGCGTCAAAACGTCCCGCCCCTCACCTCAGCAGCATGTGCTCCGGTTGTATTGTAAACAAGGCGTCGTTAATATCGCTTATCAGTTTGAGCCCGATTGAGAAGCAGAGGATATTATTGAAGAGGATCGCGCAGAACCTGTGCAAGCACAGCTTTTAATGGTAGGCCTAAGATTTTTGTTTGTTGTTGTCTCATACTTTTAGATACGCTGTTATTTGTAAATGCTACTGCTTC
>NW_015557198.1:180076-187686 GCF_001515605.1 Sinocyclocheilus anshuiensis | reverse complement strand
GTTATTTGTAAATGCTACTGCTTATGTTAGCTTTTAATATAGGTTTTATCCTGGTTAAAGCTTCAATACAGTACGGCAACTGCACGTGCATCCATGTTTAACGCTTCTCATAGCAGAGAGAGAGAGAGAGATGCAGAGCATGTGCAGAGCAGGGGACGCAAGGAACAGTATTGAGAACCGCTGCTTTAGAACATTTATTTTGAAACTTGTGAATCTATTAGAATCATTAGAAGACTAACGAAGAAGCGATTGATATATGAATAGATTTTTAGGTGCACCTCTAGTTTTCTCTTCCTCTTCTCTAAAGCAGCGCAGCATGGCCTCGCCCCCTTTGCTGCCTTTTCCGAGGGCATGGTTATCTCCGTTTGCATTGAACTTTCAGCTTCGTAATTTTGCAGATATTGTTTATGCTCAAACAGCAACATTAGACACTAACTAACCTTAAAAAAGTGAAATCGCAATGAACCACCCCTTTAAGTGTAGCTTAAATGACCACCCCTTCTTTGAATTCTTTGCTGCACTGTCAGCAAGTGACTGCCTGTTTCGCCGTATCCAAATGACCACACGCAAAAACAGTCCTCCCAAATCAGATTTATCAGTTGTTATTTGTGTTATTTACTGTTCTCACCACAGTGGCTGAAATTTACAGATTATATAAATAAGAGCTGATAGCTGAGGTTCAAGAAAGCTTGGCTAGCTCTTATTTGCATACAGCTCCACTCTCTGTTTAATGCTGTTAGGTGTAACTGATTATATTGTTTACAATGGTGACAACCACAGGGAGCTTAAAAAGTGCAGCGGTCAGCAACGGTCCACTGCCTCTTTGAGAGTGTATGTGTGAGTGTTTCAAGCCTGGCCTTACTTTATGGACAAATTTGTTGACAATTCAGCTAAATGTTACAAAAACTCAATTTAAGGGTCACCTCCAAGGGCAAAAAGCAGTTCATAAATAAAGTAAATCGTGTTTTAAGTTTACTAATTTAGATGGCTAGACAGTAGAAGCAGCAGTTTTAATTTAGCAATAGATTTGCAAGCCTTGTTTCTGTTTAGAGATAATGACATATATTACCACCAATGTCAGCTAAACTTTAAAAATACAGAATCTGTTAATTAAACAGTTGTTTCACACTTGTCAGATAATTATTTAATCACTGATAGCTGCAAGGCACTGTTTTATGTCTTAAAGGGGTCATATGATGTTGCTAAAAAGAACATTATTTTGTGTATTTGGTGTAATAAAATGTGTTTATGCGGTTTAAGGTTCAAGAAACACATTATTTTTCACATACTGTACATTACTGTCTCTCCTCTATGCCCCGCCTTTCTGAAATGCGTTGATTTTTACAATGCTCATCGGTCTGAAAAGCAAGGTGTGCTGTGATTGGCCAGCTATCCAGTGTGTTATGATTGGCCAAATACCTCAAGCGTGTGACGGAAATGTCACACCCCTACCATATTATGATGATGCCCTGTCAGGCCGGAGCGATGATTCAAAAACATGAAAACCCATTATAAACGAGGCATTTGTTGCATCCAGTGGGGACATAGTTATGGATTATAATGACTTATACAGTCTTTTTACGCGTTGCGTTGCATCGCGCCGCGTAATCATAAAACCATGTCTGCATTTGTGATCGGAGAAATGACAAACAACAAGTCCTACTCTACACTGCCCAAAAAACTCGCTTTAAATATAAAAAAATATAAAATATAAAAACTCTTTAAATATAAAAAACGTACTTACAATCTGTGAGTCAGAACAGCCGGCATTGTAGTCTACTCTACCAGGATCAGTAAACAGTCCTCCATAAAATGTGCTGCACACATCTGAATATATGAGTTGAAGTGTTCTGGAACAGTGTTGTAAATACAACTTAACCACTGATTTCTAGTCGTGTCCATTTTTGGAAAGCCAAAAAAAGTAGTTTCGCTTTCACAATGAAACACAGTGTCACACACGGCGACCTAGAGTGAGCGGCAGCGACCTAGAGTGAGCAGAGGCCGGGGGCTAAAGTGAGGAACGGCCGGAGGGCTAGAGTGAGCAGAGGTGGCGTGCTTGAGAACGGCGCGGCCAGCGGAATAGTGAGGTAGATATGTGGGGGTGTGTTAGAACGAGCCGTTTTAGGTAGGTGTGGCTGACTCTGAACGTTTATAAAGAATATCTCTTTGGATTTGAGACTTTAGTCTTTGCAAATTTACAGATCTTCTTTATGCACCAAGAGCTTGTAACACTCCAAAGAGAAAGGAAAAATTGAAATCGCATCATATGACCCCTTTAAATCAATGAAGAAATTATAATATCCTCGTAGCTATGGTCTTGGTTTACTAATGGAAACATTGTTGGTTCAATCCCAGGTGTGTGATGCAAATATTGTACCCTATCAAAACTAGTCAATGCTTTTGAAAAGCGTTTCACCACCAGGTGATCCGAAGACCTCTCCCTGCAAGTTTAAGTAGCAGGTTATGGTAACCTAATAGTTTAAAGACCTGCTTTTGCACCTGAACTTTCCCTCAGGGATCAATACTATTTATTCAACTCTGTGAATAATACAGATATTGTGCTCTATCACAGCTGTCTTTGAGAGTAATTCAATTACTGCTTGCTCAAGGGCCCTGTCCTTGCAATGAATCTAAAAAAGTTTGTAACAGAGAGAGATCATGATAGCCTAATGGATGAGAGTTCAAGCTGCTGTTGCAAATGCTGCGGGTTCAATCCAAGTTCATGGAATGCAGGTTCAATCCTAGATAAGACACTTGAGGTGTTGCAGTCACCGAGATGACAGTTCTTCCGCCTCGGAAAAGAGCTGCCGATCCATGTGAGCGTCTGAAATTGAATCGTTGTGCTGTTTGCCAGTCCGTGGGAAATAATCTGTGAGTTGAGAGTTGGGAGCTGTCAGAACCTCTCTTGAAAACTCATTAAAGCTGTCTTAGATACCCAGTCTTAGGGTGAAATTATGGCTTCAGTTTGTGCATTTCTAACCAATTATAACTGGGATTGTAACTTATACCAATAGAATCTGGAATCAGCCTCAGGGAGAATATAAATATGATTAGTAACACAGGTCCTCTGTACTTTGTACTGATGAGTCCTCAGTAGTATTGGATACAGGGAGTGTGGGCAGACCCCAATTATGCTGAAACTTGACTGCGTCCCCTGAAGCCAAGACCGCGTGAAGTGTTTAATGTGATTTTTCCATACATTACTGTTGTCATTCTAAAGTTGTTTTAAAAAAAAAAAAAATAGTGAGCTGTCTGCCTAGCCAGCATTTTACGTCAACATGCACGTTCCCAATGTACAGGTTATTCCAAAAGGCAAGATTTTGAATGAATGAATTAAGTTATTCCAAAAAGGCAAGGTTTGGTTTTTAAAATAAATATTCATTGATTCATTAATTAATTCATTCATTCATTCTATTTTTTTTTATTCATAACGCCAAATTGTAAACAAACTAATAACACTATAAGTTAAGTTTGTTAAAATTGTAACATTACATTTTTTTTGTAACATTTCTAATATTATATTATGAAATAATATAATTGGGCAAAGAACAAAACCTCTGAGAAATACCTTTTTAATATAGTTATAAATTAATAATAATAATGTTTATATATTTATAAACCTAGATTAATTACTATATGACAATGTAGTTCATTGTTAATGAACTAACTACTGTTAACAAATTGAACATTTCTAACATTTTTCGGCCAGAATCAAAATGCAACATTGTATGTGTTATTTACAATCCCAGAATGCACTGCAACAAGTGATGAGGTCTAAGTTTCATTCGATGTGGCAAATGGAGTTAAATTAAATATTTATTTTAAATACGCAAATATCACAAAATCAATTTTTATATTTATTTGTTTTATATTTTACTGTCATTTTTGTCAGTGAATATTTGTTTGTGCTGTGCATGGTTTTTATTATTTTTTAAATTTACATTCATTCATTCATTTGAATCAGACAGTTATGAGGCACCATGACATTTTAAAAGACAGCTGCATGTGTAGGCAATATCCAGCCAGGTGGCTAAATAGGTTTGGTTCTATATGGATTCTATAGAAACTGAACCTTTGGAAAGGTTTCAGTCCTGAAATATAACCTCACAAACTGATATCAGTAAGTGTGTGTACAATACGTATATTTACTATATTTTCATATATCTTGTGCATATAGCAGAGGGGCCAGATGAAGAGGCATTAATCAGTTTCTGGACCAGTCTGTCCTGCTCTGGGGTGGTACTGGGGGCAACGGGGTCTTGGACAGTCATCTGTCCTGCAGGTCTGTTGTGACCTTCTCTGCAGTCAGGACACAGAGCAGCGGATTTCTTCATAGCGTCTGTCAGCGCTGGCACATGACATGCCAGCCTGCAGCGTGCCAATGGCCTCTCCCTTACAAAGCTTTGTGCACATGAAACACGTTCTCACCCACACAACTACTCTCTTAGGCATTGATTATATCTTTCCGCAGACTTCCTGTGGTGTTGGGCCTTCAATTATCTGTCATGAAAATGAACAGATCAGAATAGAGAAGTAAATTCTACTTTAGAATTATTATGAAGTGGAATTCTAAAGTATAATAGCAAAATTTTCTATGTATCTATGTTATCAGTGGTGCTCTATAGAGGACTATACAAAGAGATCAAAATTAAAGTGGTGTAAATTTGACTATGAATGAAAGACACTCTCGCTGATGGTCTCAAAACTGGAATAAGGCCTGTCAATAGCTTATTGTGTTCTCGTTCTGGTCTGCTTTCTTTGTTCTTGTGCAATTATCATGACAACAGCCTCAATATCCAGCTCAAGTCCTGAACTTTGTTCAAACTTTCATTGGATGCTTTAAAGATTCATACAGCAAGAAAGCATTCTCCACATGTCTTTGCATGCATGTCTGTGCGCATATAAGTGTCTATCTTTATATGTTTAGACAGAGAGTGGCGAATTCACAAAATACTTGTGAATTTTTTTTTGCAGGTTTTTGAGCCAACTAACGTTCACTGATTATCGTTCTCTTTTTTTGTCTCTTGCTTTCTTATTCCTTATTAATTCTAATGGAATAGTTCACTGAAAACTAACATTCTGATTTCTGATTTTCTGAAAATTATTCACCCTCATTTTGCTCCAAATCTGTGCAATTTAATTTCTTCTGTGAAAAGTAAAAGGTGAGTTTTTGAAGAATGTCCTGGCCACACTTTTCAGTATAATAGTAAAGGTAATGAGAATGCTTATTTTATCTATTCAAGTTTTTCACCCAATATTTACATTTTACATCAGCTTTATTTCAATTACTACAATTATTTTTATACTTTTAGTTCACAATAACAACACTGAGCCAAACGATAACTTTGTGAAAGGAAAAAAAAATAGTTGTTCACTATTATTTACTTCCAGCAAGCTGTTTCTCAGTGCAGCTATCAGGATTATTTTATTTAGAAAACGTTTATTTTTATTTAATCAGCAAATTGTGAACTGGTTCATTCTCAAGTGTGAAAAAAAAATAAAAAAAATCACAGTTTTTGTGAACTGGATCAAAACATTAATTGAAAAGATCTAACCAAGATGAATGTTTCATTCACAAATCGGGCATTACATCAGCTTTATTTCAATTACTACAATTATTTTTATACTTTTAGTTCACAATAACAACACTGAGCCAAACGATAACTTTGTGAAAGGAAAAAAAAATAGTTGTTCACTATTATTTACTTCCAGCAAGCTGTTTCTCAGTGCAGCTATCAGGATTATTTTATTTAGAAAACGTTTATTTTTATTTAATCAGCAAATTGTGAACTGGTTCATTCTCAAGTGTGAACATTTTTTTTAAAAAATCACAGTTTTTGTGAACTGGATCAAAACATTAATTGAAAAGATCTAACCAAGATGAATGTTTCGTTCACAAATCGGGCATATTGCTGTGTATAGTGTTCCAAGGACAGCTAGAGCGGATATCAAGATTTTTTAGCGGGTATCGACTTTAAACTTAGCACATTTTCACACATATAACATATGACTTCAGAGGACTTGGATACATTTTGGACCACATTTGTGTTAAATTTGAAAATACTTTATTACTTTGTTTTTACTTTATTTTATTTTATTTATTGGATCCTGACAGTCCCAGTCCTTGCTCACTTTCATCATATGGATTGTCCAGGAAATCCACCTTTCGTGGTCATACAGGTTTGATTGAAACAACATGAGGGTGAGTAGGGCTAAATGATGACAGAAGTTTCATTTTCAAGCAAACTGCATTTTAATAAAGTGAAACGGTCATGACCCACAAATGAGTCAAACGCCTCTTCTCAGAAAGACTGTGTGCATTTATCACTAATTAATAATTTCTATGAACTTTCACAGCATATCTGAAATTACCGAATAAATGATTCAGCCTGTCCTCTTTCAACCAAGACCGCTCTCTCCCTGTTCCCAGAGGAATGAGAAGAAATGGGACTCTCATGAAGCAAGCAGGAGCAGTGTTGGGAATATTACTCTGGATGCAGCCGGATTAAGAGGCTAAAGTGGGCGAGAAGACCAGAAGGATACATGGAGATAAAGACCACTTTATACCATATAATCTCAGTAAGCAGAAAAACACATATGGAGTCATTATAGATTACTTAACAGACACAAACAAACATGCACTCATAAGCACTAGAATGAGCATGCTTTATGTCCATCAACCCTTGTGTCAGACCGGACAATCCTTTAACATGACACATCCGTGGATGTTACACATTCTTACGCATATGGTCACAGATGTACACTCAGAAGCGACAACAGATTCCATCTGTTCTGCAAATGGCACTATAGGTTAATCTGCACTTTAAAAATAGCTTACATGCACTATGCTACTTTTCCCTCCCAGTTTTTTACCAATCCCTAAGAACTAATTATTATACAGAGTACATCATCATCCTTATTTCTATTTATGTTCCTCTCACAGTCATGTTTATTACTGACCAGAAGTGTTCATCCGTATATGTGTGTGGGTGTGTAACTGTGTACGATTATAAAAAGTGCTTAGACCCCTAAGAAACACATTACACAACATTAGAAGACAGATTAAGAACCAAATCAGCCAAGGGTTGCCATGGAGACCTGGATCAAAGTTATTAGTTTCTGATGAGCGATCTAGTAAGAGATTTGGTAACACGGATTAGTAAAATCTTCCTCTCGTTTTCCCCCTCCTTTTAAACAGCAGAACACAGAAACAGATGTTAGTCTGTCTTTTTGGAGTCATTTTTCTACTTTACTGAACTCAAGTCTGCAAAAAACTGTACAACTTTACATAAATGGCAGTCCAACCCTATAGTCATTATGATCTAAGCAAAACATGTATGCATTATTATTTTGAATTACTAAAAAGTTTTTCATTTGCTAAAATGCTTGGTAAGTCAAAGAAAAAGTGGCTCTGGTAAGTATTTGGGCACTTTAATGGCACTTAAAGTCATTTATTTGCTCTCCTTGTCATATGGCACATTTATACATCACATACAATTTTATGAAACATAGCATTCAGATTTGGAAGGACATGACGGTGAATAAATAATGACATTTCATTTTTCATTTCATATATATATATATATATATATATATATATATATATACAT
>NW_015557198.1:178757-179811 GCF_001515605.1 Sinocyclocheilus anshuiensis | reverse complement strand
CTTTTAAATTATTTAGTTTAAAAACTTTATATATATATATATATATATATATATATATACATACAGTATATATATGTGTGTGTGCAGAGGGATGCTTTCTGTGGTCCACAGTGAATCCTCTTCTGATCTCTGTGTGTGCGTGTCTGTGTGTGTGGTGTGGACTGATTTTTAATCATGTAAGGCATATGTATGTGTGTATGTGTGTGTGCGTCTGGGTGTGTTTGACGCTCAGTCTGTGGAATTCAGACAGGGAGTGGGAGTAGTTTGGAAATCACAAGGAGCGGTATGAAGGCTGAAGTGTGGAATTTTTATGAAATACTTGCTCCTGTCCCAGTTTAATATGCAGAGACAACTATACAAGTACACTATTTGTAGACTGATTATCTCCAAATGTGCAACAGTGTGGCTCTGTGCCACTATCAAAACTCTGATCTGTTTTCTCTGCCAGACAGGTTGAGAAAATAGAGCTCTATTCTTAAACCATTAATTTTATCAGATGTATAAGTGTCACAAAGCAAGGCCAGACACAACAGGTAAGTGCAAATCAGGATGGTTTTATTGACTGGGTAAGGGGATGACTGGAATAGGTGTGTAAAGGCAGGTGAGTGTCAACACAGTGAATGGTTCCAGGGTGCTTATCTGAGTTCTGATGGTGAGGATCGGATGCCGGTTACGTTGGAGATCGTGGAACAGTTTATTTTTTAAAAAACGCATTATTTTTCGCATAATTTACCTTTATTCCACACCGCACTGTCCCTTCTCTGAGAAACGCGCTGACCAATTTCCTTCTTTTATGAAGCCCCGCCCTCAGAAATAGGCGATGGGCTCTGATTGGTTAGCTATCCCAGTGTGTATTGATTGGCTAAACCGCCTCTAGTGCGTGTCTAAACGTCCCGCCGCTCACCTCAGCAGCATGTGCTCTGGTTGTATTGTAAACAACAGCATCGTTAATATCGCTTATCAGTTTGAGCCCGATTGAGAAGCAGAGGATATTATTGAAGAGGATCGTGCAGAACCTGTGCAAGCACGGCTTTTAATGGTAGGCCTATGTTTT
>NW_015557198.1:173898-178361 GCF_001515605.1 Sinocyclocheilus anshuiensis | reverse complement strand
TGAATCCATTAGAATCGTTAGAAGACAGAATCGCGATTCATATATGAATAGATTTTTATGTGCACCTCTAGTTTTCTCGTCCTCTTCTCTAAAGCAGCGCAGCATGGCCTCGCCCCCTTTGCTGCCTTTTCCCGAGGGCGGGGCTTATCTGGGATTGTTACGTCATGAAACCGGGAAGTAACTTGTTGTAGTCCCTACCAGCCGTTTTTGTAGGCATAAAACTGCCAGAATTTTAAAAGACGATATCTTAGTTTGCATTGAACTTTCAGCTTGGTAACTTTGCAGATATCGTTTATGCTCAAACAGCAACATTACACACTAACTAATGTTAAAAAAGTGAAATCGCAATCAACCACCCCTTTAATTATACTCTATTCTAGACTGAATTCCAAGCCTAAACTTCGCATTACAAACACTGAGAACTCAACCTGCTCAATCTGAGGCCTGTCACAGAGAACCTCATCTCTAGGGGGACTCCGGATGCTTTTTGCACCGCAGTGCTGGATCTCAGTCACACTTTGCCACACTCGCACTCTTTGCCTTGGTCCATGCTCTGTCCCTGCATGCCCCATCTGTGTGTGTATGTGCGATTGTGATGCTCTCGGTATGTGTGAGTGTTTGTGGGATGTCAGACGTGCCCCATCTGCAGCCTATGAGTTGTGTAATAAGCTTGCTTGGAGCCAGGCAAGGTGAAGGACAACAAGAGCGAAGGAAAGTGGGAAAAGAGAGCCAGAAAGACAGTCTTCTCCAGACACAACTACATAGTCATATCTTCTGAACTAATCCTTAGACAGTGTTCTGTCTCCCATGTGTGTGAACTTTCACCACCTGGCTCGACGTGATGCTGTATCAACTTCTCAATCACCTCCGCAGCGGGCAAACAGTAACAACTCTTCTCGCAGGCGCGATAATCCTCCTTTAGACATGCGCTGACACACACGAGTCCCAATGTCTCAGTTTTACCATATTTAAATCCTCAGTGATGCATTGCTCTGATTGTCTCTGCTGTGCGTTTCTTTTAGTCTGCTCCTCTCAATGTTGATGTTGAACTTTATGCTCTCAGATGGTGCATCCATGCCACGCAACGCCATTTTACTTGTGCTAAAAGTACCCCTGGAGAAGTTAAGATCAGTGCATGAATAATACATGAGGTATAAACATTGCCATAAAGCTCTTATTATAGCATTCAATCAGCCTGGCCAAGATATTCTGCACCAAACGTGCTGACTTCCTCTATACACGTAGCTACAATTACCGAGCCTGAGATAAAGAGATAGGCCTCATGGATAATGCTGAGAATTTTCACCTCTCCATCAACCCTCCCGCATTTTTGCCTCTCTTTTGTTCCTCCCTGTCTTTTTCTTCACTTTCTTAAGCAGATGTTTATTTTTCATTTTTTTCTCCCATCCTGTGGGCTTATAAATGAGAACGGCTACTATCTTCATCTTAAGCTCTGAGAAATTGAATTCATAAGAGCATGTGAATAATACGGCTGCTCCCATGCCAATGCCAAGATCTTCTTTCTCATATCGACAAAGACCTCACAAACACGGCTGGAGGGCGGAAAGAAGGACAGATACACAAGTACACACAAATAGCTTTACTCTTTCTCTCTCACTCATTATTAAAATCCAAGAGTCTGAGATCATATTAAATTCAATATAATAAATGAATAATATGTATGTATATGTGTATTTTATATATGTATGTACATGTAAGTTTTATGTGTGTGTACACTATATATAAATAATTAACATTATCTCAAAATATTTACAGATCTTTTAATAAAAAAAAATAATTTAGGAAAAGTAATAATGAAGATGTTAATTATTATTATTATTTAGTAATTGAATGAAAAGAATGAAAGAACAAATAAATTAATAAATACATTAATTAATACATTTTCCAATTATTATTATTATTATTATTATTAAGTTCAGTTTTTTTTTTTGTTCTCTCCATTTTATCTCCTTTTATCATTGCATTTACTGGTTGGTACATACAAGAGTTTGTATGGTGTATGTATTTTTTTTTTTTTCATTTCCCATCATTCCCTCTGGCTGATAAAGGCTGAAATATGTTTTTGGCCAGATCCAGCTGATTTTGTCTGGAAGCGGCTTGGATCCTCTCTTGGAGGAAGGTCGTGTCTGACTGTATTGAAAATTACCGGGGTTCTCCTTAGGCAGCTGTTTGCAAATATCTCAGCATAAACTCTTTGATGCTTGCAATGGAATTTGTAATACCTTTTTATTTTATTTTAAGGAAATTTCAGAGAAAACTAATATATATATATATATATACATACACATACATACATACACATACATACAGCCGTGGTCAGAATTATTGGTACCCTTTGTAAATATGATCAAAAAAGGCTGTGAAAAGAAATCTGCATCGTTAATCCTATTGATCTTTTATTTTAAAAATGTACAAAAATCTAGAGGATCAAATTTCCATTCATTTGAGATAAGCAGACCGGTACCTCCACCCCTCCCGATCAGGCAAAAAAGTGAAATTAGTCGAGAGGGCTGCAGGAGTGGCAGTGTCCTCAGGTTTGATCCAAGTCTCAGTTAGGGCCAAGAGGTCAATAGAAGTAGCAATAGATGAAATAAAGTCTTTGTTTACAGCAGACTGGCAGTTCCAGAGACCAATTAGAATAGAGGGTAAAGTAGTAGAGGACAAAGGGACAGTACGCAGATTATTAGGATTGCGCTGCCTCCAATGTACAGAACGTGTTAGTAGTAATTTCAAAGCACATAGTGATTATAAAGCACAGAGATTTGAAGAGATTTGAAAGCACATAGTGATTATAATTGACTAAAACAAGTATATGAGAACAAGCTGTACAAAAAGTAAAGAAAGGGGAGAAAAGCAATACTCAAGTGCCTTGTCAGTATCCTTGCTCGGTGGAGCCACGCAAGGTAGAGTCGATGGTCTTTACACTCGTTGGTCTTCAATACTGTTCTTCTGTGCTATTTTTTGCTGTGGTGTGGGCTTCCCTATTCTCATAGAATGATTATTAAACATTTATAGTTACCATCCTTGGTGTAAACAGGCCTAAACACACACATTCTATCACACCGTGTATCAAGTCAACATGCATATTTAACTGTACAAACCATCTGGGTTAAAAAATAAATATATATATATGGTCAGAATTGTTGGTACATTATGGTAAATATGATAAAAAAAGGCTGTCAAATGTCAAAATAAATCTGCATTGTTAATCCTATTTGATCTTTTATTTTAAAAATGTACAAAAATCTAACCTTTCATTGAAGAATAAGAACTTAAAATAGGGGGAAATCTCATTATGAAATAAATGTTTTTTCTCTAATACATGTTGGCCACATTTAATGGTACACACACACACACACACACACACAGTGTGTATAGAAAATAATCACGTTTTGTTGCTTTGCAGCCTGAAATGAAGACACTCAGTTTTTGTTTTATCCAGCTGTATTTACTCAATGCAACTTATAACATCCAAGTAAATGATACAACACCAACATGTCAGAAAAACAAAACAAAAAACAGAATCACTGAGTTGATAAAAGTATCACTCTCTAGAAAAAATGACTTGTAAACTCAGTCAGGTGTAGCTAATCACCTTCTCAATGGCACACAAAGCCATTAGACTTTCAGCTGTGATCTGCTGTGGTTATTTTGATTAGCTAAGCTTGAAAAGAGCTTTCCTGAGCATTTCAGTGCAACTGAAGCAAACAATCAAATATGGGTGGCAAGGCACTGTCAAAAGATCTCTGGCATAAAGTTGTGGACAGGCACAAGTCAGGAGATGGAAACAAAAACATTTCAAAAGCTTAGAAGTGCAATGAAGTCTATTATTAAAGGGATAGTTCACCCAAAAATGAAAATTGTATGTTTTTGACTGTCTTTGGGTGCTCGCACGGCATCCGGTGCGTGAGGTGTGTACGCGCTCTGGCATAGTTTACGCAAGCGCCGGAAGTGATCTCTCGCGCGTATACGTCACTCATCGTTTACACAGTGCACAAACATTGTAGGTACGACGGCTAATCAAAATGGTACTTACTTGCGCTTATCCGGATTGTTCAAACCGACTTAAAACTAAAAGATTACGTTCTCTCGCCCTAACTCATTCGGGAGTGGTGACTTTCCACGTATTACCAACTTCTGAGCCTGCTCACCTGAAGTCATGGTTGATTGTGCTCTTCAGCTGGATATCAACACACCTATTAACGTAAACTACTCCAGAGCGCGTACACACCTCACGCACCGGATGCCGTGCGCGCGCCCAAAGACAGTTGGACATAGTGGTGTATTAGAGGTAAAAAAAATGATATAAATACTGTTCGGTTTCTGGCACAAACCGATCGTTTCGTGTCTTAGGACATCAATGTGTCGTCACGAGCCGCAGGGTTTAATTTGGATTTGTCTGTGCATGTTTTTTTATTTTGTTACCATTGCCATGCATTATA
>NW_015557198.1:167842-171878 GCF_001515605.1 Sinocyclocheilus anshuiensis | reverse complement strand
CTAACAGTATTTATATAATATTTTACCTTTAATACACCACTATGTCCAACTGCTTTGAGTGCGCGCACGGCATCCGGTGCGTGAGGTGTGTACGCGCTCTGGCATAGTTTACGCAAGCGCCGGAAGTGATCTCTCGCGCGTATACGTCACTCATCGTTTACACAGTGCACAAACATTGTAGGTACGACGGCTAATCAAAATGGTACTTACTTGCGCTTATCCGGATTGTTCAAACCGACTTAAAACTAAAAGATTACGTTCTCTCGCCCTAACTCATTCGGGAGTGGTGACTTTCCACGTATTACCAACTTCTGAGCCTGCTCACCTGAAGTCATGGTTGATTGTGCTCTTCAGCTGGATATCAACACACCTATTAACGTAAACTACTCCAGAGCGCGTACACACCTCACGCACCGGATGCCGTGCGCGCGCCCAAAGACAGTTGGACATAGTGGTGTATTAGAGGTAAAAAAAATGATATAAATACTGTTCGGTTTCTGGCACAAACCGATCGTTTCGTGTCTTAGGACATCAATGTGTCGTCACGAGCCGCAGGGTTTAATTTGGATTTGTCTGTGCATGTTTTCTTTTACTCTCATAGATTTTGTTACCATTGCCATGCATTATACGACTGATAGACTGCAACGGTTGGAGTTAAAAATCATCATATGTGTTCTACTGAAGAAACAAAGTCACCTACATCTTGGATGCCCTGGGGGTAAGCAGATAAACATCAAATTTTCATTTTTGGGTGAACTATCCCTTTAAGAAGTGGAAGGTATTTGGAACAACACAGACCCTCCCTGGATCAGGATGTCACTCCAAACTGGATGAAAGAGTCAGGAGGAAACTGGTCAGAGAGGCGACCAAGAGGCCTACAGCAACTCTAAAGCAGTTGCAGGAATTTATGGCAAAGAGTGTTCATTGTGTGCATGTGACAACAATATCACAAATTCTCCACAAATATAGCTTCTATGGGAGGGTTGCAAGAAAAAATCCTCTCCTCAAGAAAGACCACATGCAGTCACGACTGAGCTTTGCCAAAACATACCTTGAAGATTCTAAGGCAGATGAGACTAAAACTGAATTATCTGGCCTCAACACCAAATGATATGTCTGGCGGAAATCCAATATCCAAATAACAGCATTCCTCCAGTAAAACATGGAGCTGGTAATATCCTTTGATGGGGGTGTTTCTCTGCAGCAGGGACTGGAGCACTCATCAGGATAGAAGGAAAAATGGACGGGGCAAAATACAGTCAAATTCTTGATGAACATCTGCTGTCCTCTGCCAGAAAGTTGTCAATGGGAAGAAGGTTTACCTTCCAACATGACAATGACCCAAAGCACACAGCAAAACTGAGCACACAGTGGTTGAAGGAGAAAAAGGTGAATGTCCTTGCATGGCCTAGTCAGAGCCCAGACTTAAACCCCACTGAAAATCTGTGGAATGACTTGAAGACTGCAGTCCACAAACAGTCACCATCAAATTGAACTGAACTTGGGCAGCTCTGCAAAGAAGAGTCGGCAAATGTTGCAAAGTCTAGATGTACAAAGTTAGTAGAGACATATACCAAAAGACTAAAGGCTTTAATTAAAGCAAACGGTGGTTCAACAAAATACTGACCCAAGGGGGTGATCCTTTTTCCAATTCAGTGAATCTTTTTTTTTATTATTTTGAGTTAAAAAAAAAAATAATAATCTCACACGGTGTTACATTTTCACTTGGATGTTATAAAACACCTGGATAAAACAAAAATCGTGTCTGTCTTCATTTCAGGCAACAATTTGACTCTAAAGTGTCAAATAGTGTTAATGTATTTTTATCTAGGAAGTCTTTTATGTCTGATAAAAATATGAGAATCAAAGAAAAGGACACAGAATTAAAACTGTGAATTAAAAACAGAGTTAATGAGGTATTTTACAAGCGATCCAACAAATGCAAATTGTAGGTGCTCAAAAGAACCCATGAAACAGCGTTTGCTCTTTCTTTTTGAAGTAGCTGCTTAATTATTCTGAAGGACTTTGTCTCCTCAATCAATCTCAGCTAAGACTTTAACAGAAGCATAAAAAGATTAGTAGGACTATGTTAAAGAGCATTGTATAATTCATGGTGTTTTGCAGGTACTTTCAAGCATCAAAAGCTTCAGTGAGTGTTGAGCTAAAGTCTGTTGGCAGGAAGTTAAGATACTACTCATGTTAGCACCAGCTTAAAAGTATCTTAACTTTGCAACCCGTGTTTTTTTTTCTTCAAACATTTTTCATCTAAAACATCAGATTTGGATTACTATGAAAATGTTATCAATTAGAGAATCTTTGTAGAGGGTGTTTGTTGAGGGTTTCAGCGGTTCAAACACTGCTCCCGTGCCAATGCTTTGAAGAGCGAGCGGTGCAGCAGAACACTATCAACTTGACTGCTTTTTCCTCTGTAATGTGATCCATGCGGTTATGTGAAAGCACATAGTCATATCTGTTCTCTTTCACGCTTTAATGTGAAATATGAGGGGAGACACTGTGTTGATCCCCTCTAATTGTCTGGAATGTTCTGGGCTGATTAGGAATTTATACTTTCAGATCCCGGCGCTCGCCAGCACAATTGTGTGTGCACGCGCTAGGCAGTGCGTCTGTACTCTGTCTCACAGTAATTTAGCGAGCCGAGGTGTAACCTGTGATGCATGACATGTTCGGCAAAGATGAAAATGGAAACTCAAAGGGCCAGAATCAAATTGGTAAGATGGTTTTATCGACGCAGACTGTCAAATGACAATTTAAACACATGAAAGACTGATAACAGGAAGAACGTTGTAAGCGGACAGCGATGGTTCTAGGTTTGGGGCTTATTATTCAGTTATGAGATGAAATTAGATGGATAACACACTCTGACAAGGAAATGTCTCTCTGTGCACCATAGTCATTTTTACTTAATGAGAAACATTTTTGCAGCTCTGATTATTTCGATGTTACGTGTGGCTATATGGAGATGTATTTTTTAATTGCAGTACTGTATGAATTACATAATTTTGTGTCATTGCTCTATAAATGGCATGGGTCCATAACCCGTTGTTTACATAGTGCAACATATTATCATGCAAACTTAAAATGTATATATTTTTAAATGTAATTTTTAGCTGCTGAATTTTCCGCAGCTATTACTCTATATAATATGTTGATTTGGTGCTCAATAAATATTTCTTCTTATCAACATTGAAAACGGTTGTTCGGTTTATTCATTTTTTTATTTGAAACTGTGACGCATATTTTTTCAGGATTCATTGATGAATAAAAAGAATGTAAAATAATTGCATTTTTACAATGTAAAGGTCTTTACTGTCACTCTTGATCAGTTTAATGTATCCTTGCTTTATAAAAGTATTAATTTCTTAAAAATAAAAAAAACTAACCTCCAACTTTTGACTGGTATTATACACATATAACAAGTAACAGGCAGGTTTCTGACAGTAACGTTGATGCAATACTCTCATTTCTCAAAAATACAACCGAATCACAGCCGTCAAAGATATTTACTTCAATTCAGTTCAATCTGTCTGTATAGTGCTTTTCACAACTGTTCCAACGGAGCTTTACAAAGAAAAGTGCATTACAAAACCACCCAGTGAGCAGCCAAAGGCGACAGAGGCGAAGAAGAAGAAAATAAGTTTTAATAAATTAATGAAGTTGGTAGCTTGGTAGGAATGAGACTCACCTCCTTGGGCTGGCACATATATACAATGGTGTAAAAAAGTGTTGGCCCCCTTCCTGATTTCTTATTTTTTTGCATGTTTGTCACACTTTAATGTTTCAGATCATCAAACAAATTTAAATATTAGTCAAAGATAACACAAGTAAACACAACATGCAGTTTTTAAATGAAGGTTTTTATTATTAAGGGAAAACAAAATCCCAAACTACATGGCCCTGTGTGAAGAACTGTTTGCCCCCCTTAAAACTGTGGTTTATCACACCTGAGTTCAATTTCTCTAGCCACACCCAGGCCTGATTACTGCCACACCTGTTCGCAATCAAGAAATCTCTTAAA
>NW_015557198.1:155655-167689 GCF_001515605.1 Sinocyclocheilus anshuiensis | reverse complement strand
AAGAACATCATACCAACAGTAAAATATGGTGGTGGTAGTGTGATGGTCTGGGGCTGTTTTGCTGCTTCAGGACCTGGAAGACTTGCTGTGATAATTGGAACCATGAATTCTGCTGTTTACCAAAAAATCCTGAAGGAGAATGTCCGGCCATCTGTTCGTGACCTCAAGCTGAAGCGAACTTGGGTTCTGCAGCAGGACAATGATCCAAAACACACCAGCAAGTCCACCTCTGAATGACTGAAGAAAAACAAAATGAAGACTTTGGAGTGGCCTAGTCAAAGTCCTGACCTGAATCCTATTGGGATGCTGTGACATGACCTTAAAAAGGTCATGCTCGAAAACCCTACAATGGGGCTGAATTACAACAATTCTGCATAGATTTTTCACACCACTGTGTATATATATATATATATATAAAAAAAAAATACACAACGCATACATACATAACATAAATGTTTATTTGAACAGATATAATCCAGCCACATAAGTATAAATGATAATACTGACATCCAAACATAACCAAGGCTCAGCGACCACAGAACAGTGTTTTTGTTGAGCATGGATAAACATTGCTATAGTTACATTCCCTTGTAAGACTGGGCTTGGTGAAATTGTGACATAGGAGGTATGTAACTAGTTAGGTGGGAGAATTTGGGCCCATATAATATCCTGAGTGTTGGATTTATCTTCTGCTGACTTGCAGACTAGTTTCTGAATCAACACTGATACAATTGAGCATATAATTCTATCCACCAGACACATTCAGACAAAACCAACATAGTTCATGGAGTTTTTATTTGTTTTGTGTTCCTGTGACTTTTTTTTTTTGTGTTATTCAAATTAAACAGCACTGCATTAGCATTGCCTGTAGCTCTGTTTTATTTTGATGTTACATCCTGGTTATTGCTACAACAATTTAGTTATCTTAGCTGAAAATTCCGGCGAGTAATTGCAAGCACTATATTGTCTGCACTGAGAATGTGTTCTGAATAGAAGACGGCGAAATGGAATGCGTTTATGACTTAGGCTTATTTTTTTATTAATTTCAACCCCTTTTCCAAGGTTTCATCATTTAACAATCTACAGCAGTTTTTGAAACCTTTTTTTTTTTCCTTTGCTGCTTCTGTTGTTGTTGCTGTCAGTCTGTTTGGCTGGAAAGATTTAAACCAGCACTGCAATTCATGTGTCAAAATTCTATCTTCTTCAATAGACTCTATTTTTTTTCTAACAAATGTCAAAGCAAGCCTACAATATTCTCATTATAATAATTATAACAACAACATTTAAAACTGTTTGAAATCTGGGTTTTTTGAGAAGCCAAAATAATACATTATGCTGAAAGTCCATGCTGCCTTTTTCCATACAGCACAAGTGGTCTGTGATTCATAAGCTCTAAAAAAAACATGATATGCATAAAACTGCATATATATATATATATATATATATATATACAGACAGACGGACATATAAAGACCGTCTGTGATTACATGAATCAAAAAAAAAAAAACAGACAGAAACTGTGGCGACGTCTTCAGACTTTTATTATACCAATGTATAAGAGCTGTTAAGTTTGTAGTCCTACAATCTGTTTGTAGTTCCCATAGTAAATTTGTAATGGGTTTTTAGAATTGTTGTTTTGGATTTATGAGTAATAAAATCAGTTGATAGTTCAATGAAACCTAAAATAAAATAAAATCAATCAATCTACATCAATTAACATTTATTTATATAGCACATTTAAAACAACACCAGTTGACCAAAGTGCTTTATGCGTCTAAAAATTACTCAAATATACACATAACACAACACAATCTACATAACTTTCCCAACACCTACTGTAGGGGCAATTGTATGCCACAAAGTAGATGTATGTTTTCAAATAAGGTGTATACCCTTATTATACCCTACCACTCAAAAGTTTGGGCTCAAGATTATTATTATTATTATTAACAATTTTATACCCATTATTACTCAAATAATATGTTAAATTCAACAAAAGTGACAAATACATTTATAATGTTACAAAATATTTTGTAAAGAATCATTCTGACTACAGATTTGTTAGCATAAATTAACTGAAGCATGAATTGTATGCATTAAAATGCTTTAAAATATGAATTGTGTGCTTTAAAAATGTAAGTTTGCTAACATGTTGCTACAGAAGGATTACAACCACCACAAGAATGTGAGTTTACCTGAACTACATCAAAACACTACAGAAATGAACCTTCTGGGTCAACATGCAGACCAGCATCATGAATAAACAGCTCTATTCTGAAGCCATTCGAATTGTGTGAACATACAAAAAAAAATAAAAACTGAAAATCTAATTTAAAATTAATTGAGAGGATGAGTAAATTATGACGAGACAATCTTTGTTTTTGGATGAACGTCGCCTTTAATGGTAGAAAAAAAAAATTGGAAGCCGGTCTTAAATTTCTTAATCATATAATGGTTGTTTGCACCGAGAGATTGAGAGGAACATTCAAATGCATATAATGGCATTCCTCCAGATCTGAGAGGCAGAGACAGATGTTAGGTGTTGTGCCGCATATGCTCTCTCTCTCATTGCTGAAGATTTCTTCCTTTAGCTCTTGCAGTGTCCTCCTTTTCCCTGGGGAGCCATTACAGCGTGGTGCTCAGTGCGAGATAATGGAAGGGTAATGAATTTCCAAACTAATCTATATAAGGGCTGTTCTCTGAGTCAGGGGCCATGGAGAGATACATAGTGAGCGAGAAAATAAAGAGAGAGGAGGAATGAGGAAGGGATGAGGATGGGACATGCTCCTTGACTTTCTCTCTTTGCTGTTTGTTGTAACGCCAAGCCAGCAGAGGGAGCCCTCGCCCGAGTACTGACCGTGCTCCACTCCCTCTGCTTCCTCTACTTCCATTTCCTGTTTGACTCTCATATAAACTGAGACCAGTCCATGTGCTGGTCGCGAAGTATTGCCAGTTCATCTGCCTTACCAAGCGTTATAGTTCCTCTGTTCCTGATTGATTCCTGTGTATGATTCTGCCTGACTTCTTGACTCACGGTATTTGTACTCTGCCCCTTCTGTTCTGACGCCTGATTGGACTGATGTTTGTGTTTGGACTCATTGCCTGCCTTTCCACCATTGTCTCTGCCTCTGCCCCTGTGTATGACGAATGATCTGCCTGCTTCTCTGACTTTGACCCTCTGCCTGATTATCGACATCTGTTTAAAGCCTTGACCTTTAATAAACTTCCGCTCATGGATTCTAACCAAACTCCAGCGACTCTGTTACATTTGTATGACCCTCTGAACCACACAAGAACTCACTCCAGGGTAAAGATTTTTTGAAACTCTCGTGGTTAAGGTTACGGACAAGCATTAACCTTATCAGAAAGCAACTCTCCAGACAGTGTGTTAAAACAAGGCAGGGAATTCAGTAACACTTGGTGCTGGCCTGACAATGCTCACAAATTAACTTGCATTTGTTCTTGGGCACACTTGAGACTCGGACATAGAAAATCTGGGCTCATTCAGCAACTTGGGAAAGAGGTTTTAACTGTATTTAAACAATATCTCAAAGACAGTCCAGATTTAAAGCTGTGGTTCTCAACTGGTGGGATATTATTTATATAGGGTCATGGACAGCACGAAACAACAAAAGTCAATCAAAAGTCAATGTAGCTGATCATATAATCATCTGCATTTAGGATAAATCCTGAGCAAAACTATGCAAGGTCAAAACTCTGACTACATTACTTGTGTACTATTGACTGCAGTGTTTTTTTTTTTGGGTGGGGGGGTTATTCATTCTCCAAACTAATTAGGGTCATGGGATGCAATATAATAAATATAATATAATGGGATGCAATATAATAAATATCAAAGGAAAATTTAAAGTTTGTTGGAGGTTTTCCCATAAAATTTTGTCAGAAATGCTGCATACTGTTAAGTTTTATCTGTAAGATATGGGATAAAACCCGAACACAAGTGTTTCAAAATCTCATAGAAATGTTTCATGCCATTCAGCCAGCAGAATACAATAGTCTTTGTTGACAGTGTAGCCGGTTGAAGTGATTTTATTAAGATACTTGAAGGCCCAATTAAAATGTAATTAGATGCCATACACTATTTCTTATAAACAGTGGTAGTAACACTAATTCAGCAACTCCAAGCTGAAGATTGCTTTCTAAAGGGATGTGCATGTATCAGAGAAAAGAAGAGAGAGAGAGAGAGAGAGAGAGAGGGAGGGAGGGAGAGGGGGAAAGGAAGATTAGTTCTCCCACTTATGAGAGGGGCTAGTGACTTCATTAATTTGGGTCTGACTGTTGAGCGGGTCAGAGGCGCTGTTTGATGCATACTAAATGACTGAAGACTCGGGAAGGCATATCTGCGCACGTGTATGTGCGTGTGGGTGTCCTCACGTGCTCCCAAATAATGACATACGCACTTATTAACTCACAAATAGCATTAAGCAGAATTGGAGGAGAATATGTAACATCTCACGGTCGTGTCGTTCTCAAATAACCCCCTCTCGGCATATACCCTCCCAGCTCTGGCTGGAGGATTTAATGGACTGACAGATTAAGTGGACTCCAGCAGACACCATCAGTCTAATGAGAAACAGATGCTGACCAGATGAGAGCTAAGACCATGGCACTGGCCAGCTCTCTTTGCCAGGCCAGGGAGTTGGCATGTTGACATGCAATGCAACGATACTGAAAACTAACCGCTAGACATTGCCAGTTTTGTCAGAGCTCCATTTGCAGCCTTTAAAGAGGACAACTGGTGCAGCAGGTGTGCTCATCAGCCCATACTGGACTGTCCTATAATCAGACCAGGACAGAGAACCTGTATTTAAATTTTTTTTATAAAAAGCAAAACAGCTAGACAGTGTAATGGGAATACATGGAGTTTGCTTTTTTTGAAAATTCATTTTTAACTTTTTACTTGTCAGGATCATAAAAAAAGCAGCACTCATGGCAGAAAACATAACATATAACAACATTATAATAAACGCACACTAACTTTTTGTCATCTGCTGCTTTAAATGCTCAAGTTGAGTGGATTCTGATTGGGTTTGTTTTTATCGTTCATCAGCTGGAAAAAATTGTTCTGAAAGTGATTCCAACGATAAAGATCCTCTGTATTGTCATCGTTATATCTGTGATAGATTACCGTACTTTCACAGATTTAGAAAAATAATTGATACTTAGTTATTGTTATTGATAAAGTTAACATCCTTGGCATAATGCATCTGACACTACTTGAAACAGCATTTGGGGGCTTTTCTTAGCAGATGTTGATTTATGTAAATAATTTGATTCATTTAATTTGCATATAATGTATTTAATTTGATAAAAAAAATTTTTGACTGACCGTCCTAAACTTAATATATTCCAGTGTACAATAATACTTGACAATGGGCCGCTCCATACAGTCTCTTTGGCACATTTGCATTTTGGAAGCTGCTATTTCCTTAATTGCATAAAGTCACTTAAAACGTTTTCTAACCATTCCTTCGATGACCTACTGCATGCATTGAGAAGTCATTGAGGGAAAACTGCTGACTGAGAGAGAAAGAAGGGAACAAAAGACTGCAAGAGATTGGAAAACAGAGGTAGGAGTGTTTGTGTTTCTCCATCCACGCTCAGGTGTTTGTGTGTGTGTCTATACATTTGTGCCAGAGTGTGTGTCTGATTGACCTGTCTTTGGGCTCATTGACCCACGATACTCACTCGGCCAGTCCAGTTCTGCATGTCGCTGTCAAGGGGTCACACACATAGCCGGAGAGCATCTATGCATGAGACAAACTCCCCTCGTCTCTTCCGGCCTGCCAATAAAGTGAGCCGTTCCATACGCCCAGTATGTGACCCTGTCTAGCATTACGCCATAAACCACAGCTAGCAGAATAGAAGCATTTTGTCCACTACACAATAGCCTTTTTACTCTCATTCAAGCTGCACAACCACCACGCAGCCTTTTAACACACGTCACAGTGGCATGCGGGCGCACACACCAGAATAGACCACAGACTAAAGAAAATAATCAGATGGATTCATGCATTCATGAGTAAGATTACTATTATTAGACGGGCCAGTAGAATACAAGAACAACAGTAATATAAAGTTCTAAATTACAGCTGTGCACACACCAGAATAGACCACAGACTAAAGAAAATAATCAGATGGATTCATGCATTCATGAGTAAGATTACTATTATTAGCCGGGCCAGTAGAATACAAGAACAACAGTAATATAAAGTTCTAAATTACAGCTATTTAAGGTACATGCCAAAACATACAACATTGTCAGAATTGTCAGGTCAAAAGCAAGCCTGTGTTTATTAGAAAAGTAGAAAGCCTTTTCTACAAACAATTTCTAGATTTGGTAACACATTTCCAAGTTGTGCATATTCATTGCCTTCCATATGTATGCCTCTTTGTTTCAGATCTCATTCCACGGCATGTGTGACAGGAAGTCGTATAAATGCAGAAGATACAAGTTAAAAGTTAAACAATGAAACATTTTCTCACCCTCATGTTGTTCCAAACCTGTATAACTTAGGCCTACTTTCTTCTGTGGATCACAAAATGAAAAATTAAAGAAAATTAACACTGAGAAAAAAATACTTTATTGTTACGCAGAAGAAATTAAGTCATACAGGTTTGGAAGGAAATGAGGGCTAGGCCTACTTTCTTCTGTGGATCACAAAATGAAAAATTAAAGAAAATTAACACTGAGAAAAAAAATACTTTATTGTTACGCAGAAGAAATTAAGTCATACAGGTTTGGAAGGAAATGAGGGTGAGTAAATGATGACAGTATTTTCATTTTTAGCTGAACTAACTCTTTAATCTATGCATGTTCTCCATTTATATGATTCTGCAGTGGAAATAGGTCTGGAAAAAAATATATGAAGATACAAAAATACAGATCTCACGCTCAAATGTACCACATGTTGTGGGTTATTAAGAGAAAGGCATTAGCAATTCAGTTTGATTTACAACTTCTGAAACGAGCCAGTTCAACATCAATTCAGTCCTGTGTGCTAATTTTTTCATCCGTTCATTTAGTTTTTTCCCAAGAGGGACATCTCATCCATCATTGAAATGACATGGTACATCATGAAGTCTTTTTTTCAGTCCATTGCTGTCTTTGTCAGGAGTCAAGAGAGAGGAATCTTGGGAACATAAAAAATACTCGCGCCCTATTGACAGATTTACTGGCACAGTTGGTCCAGGTTCTCTATAGTAAAACATCTAAACATGTCTGGCAGTCCTACTAGACGAGCTGCTAAAAGAAACATCGATTTCACCTCGCAAACGAGTAGGCAGGCGAAAAATGTTGATCAATGAAAATGAAAGATAAATCTAAATGCAAATAACCCTGCACTTTCCACATGCATTAATGTATCTATTTGCAAGTCTTAGAAGCTAAAAGCCGTGCTGGTTTGATATCTGTTCGTTTCCTTCCGTAGAAGCAATAAATATCCCCTTGCCATCGTGAAAATTCAGTGCTGAGGGAGAAATGTGACAGTGGATGAATCAAAGACTATTGTAAATGAGACTGCTATGAGGGAAGGTGAAAGTCTGAAGAAAAAGTTGACCTAAACTGGCTATTTATCTGTGTGCCTGGTGTGTGCACACGTGCATGTGGTGATTTGACTGACAGGTGGACAGTAAATATCCCCCTTGCGAAAGTGAAGAGTCCGACACCAGCTGATCCAATCAGATGTCAACTAGGATTTTATTAGATGGCAGAGAGCACGAGCACATTCATAGTCCTTATGCCAGGTTATCACACACATCTCACACATTTTCTTTGTCCCTTATTTTCTACTGTTTAATACAAAGCAATATAAAGATATTGTGTTTGTCTAGGATGATGAACTACTTGCCAAAAAAAGAAAGCTAAAACTGGTCTTAGCTGGTTTAAACTGGTCTACAAATGTAGTCAAGCTGGTCTAGCTTTAGTCAAACTGGTCTAGCTAGTCTCCCAGTCTGTCCAATCTGGTGTTTTGCTTCTTTAGCAAGGCAAGCAGCTTGTCTCCCAGCATGATCAGCTTAAAAGTTCCCAAAACCCTTGTAAAATCAACAACATGCCAGTTTCATCAGGTTACGAGACCTGCCAAGACCAACAGTCCAGCTTAGGCTGGTTTAAGATGTTTAAGATTCCCAGAGAATGCATGAACTCTTTAAACATATACGTTTAATGCAATGTAAGTCGCTTTGAATAAAAGTGTCTGCCAAATGCATAAAATGTTAATGTAGTTTGGTTAAAAAAAAAAAAAAACAGTAGGGGCTAATGGCAAAATGAAGAGCATAAACATAACTCGAAATGCCCCAAACCGTATAATTAGACTGAGGCAAAGTGAGTGACAAATACCTTCTTGATTGGCTGTGTAAAAACAATTATACCTCGATTAGAAATTAACCGCTATGTGAAGCGAGAGACTCCCATTCTCCCCATGAATTAAAGCATAATTGATTGGATTGAGATGATATTTAATGAAACATGTATTCCATCACTTGACAAATTACGTTAAGCACTACAGCACCTGAGTTGGAGGCCGAACCGCCCTGACCCGGGCCCGGATAATTGTACTGATTTTCTGTTATGTTATTCAAACACACTCCAGTTCAGTGGAGTATATAATTTTAGTCAGATCTTCCTTTCTGTCTGAGCTTTAAATTCTAAAGCCATGTGTCGTGTAACATTTTCCATTCCAGTTAATTTCTTCAAGTTAAAGCAAATGTTCATTTTTTTTCCTCTTTTTTTTTTGTGACATTACAAAGTATGCCTTGTTGTGATAGCTGATGTTTAAAGGGGTCAAATGTCTCTCTGCTTGTCTTGTTTAGTGAAATCCGAGCGAGAGGTTCCTGTTTCGAATGTCATGCTAATGATGCTAAGCTCAAGGTCTGTGTTAAACTGAAGTAGGTACAGGTGACCTCTCGCCTTAAGGATGACCTTTTTCTCTTCATTTCAGTAGTTTGAACTGCCCCTGGTGGCACACTCTTCAGCAGAAACATCTTTAATTAACTTCAGCTCGGTACGAAGTGATGGAAACTACTGAAAGTATTCATGGATATGTGTGTGGATGTGTTTATGAGAGGGAATTAAAAAGAGGCCTAAGAAATTACAATTACAAATTGTAATGAAAATAATTACATGTTATGCAAATAACTGCTAAAGTTATTTATATATATATATATATATATATATATATATACACATAGTTTTTGGAGAAGTATAAAGCAGAAAATCTTTTTTTGCAGTCATGTTTAGGGTTAATGGTGTGTATGTCACCATGTTAATAAAATATAAAATTGTATATAACTTTACACAGAAAAGGCCAACAAGCAAGTTTTTTTTCCACACTAAAATTAATTTTAACATGCGTATTATTTATGTCTTGTGGCTATACTACTGAAACAATTAGAAAAGCCAAGTTGTTTAACCAAATAAAAATCTGCTCAAAGACTGAGGGTCAGCCTCTTGAGAAGTTATATGAATCAGCAATTAAGTGAGGCTAAAACATTATTTTGTGCATCATGCAATCGTAGAATTGAATAACACACCTAATCAAAAATCATAAGCACTCTATTTTGCATTCAAGGTAGACTTCATTCTTGCATCCTATTTTTTAACATTTTTTTCTACGTACATGTGCTCTAGCTGACATCTTCGACTGCTGCGTCCCATGTCCTGACTGCCATGTTTTCAGATACCATGTCAAGTTAAAAGTAGTTCAGTTATTAAAAACACATTTTTGAAACCCCTGCATTCCCCTGCCAGGCACGTCACCTCAAAATATGGAAATGGCATTTAAAGCTTGAATTTCTAAGATGATAGGAAACCCCTTATTATGGCATTTACATATGGGTCAGGAGACATGAAAAATTGTGTTATTTTTATTGTGTTATCATGGTTATTCACACTAAATTGCTGCATTAAATGAACATCCCATAAAATCCTGTTTGAGATTGGCATCCTTCCCTCGCTAACCATAGACAGAAGTTTTCATCACAACACACATTCTGTTCTTCAATTATTTCTATCATGAAATTTCAAACGCCCTGCTTGCACATGTTTACCATATGATTTCCATCATATGATATATTTGCCAGTAATTACCAGTGGAGGAATGTTAATGCAATCTGTGGCTTTTCCACTAGAAATTTAATTCACCCGTGTAGTGAATACAAGCATAGTGTAATGAGATGAACGTTTAGATGATAAGTGCATTTGTGCTCCTTTAGCGTAGCCCCCCGGCATCCCTCTGCGCTTCGTATGCCAACAGAATTTGTTAGGAGGCCACGAGTTCAAGCGAGCGATCGCCTGTCATGGCCTCTCAGCGGCCATGCTGTAAGGACAATGAATTCTGCTAGTACGGCTGTAATTATTTTATAGCTTTCTGTGTCTGCCGTACATGCATAGAATAAGATGTCTGTCGGGCCCATGCTACACTCACGCTGGGAGTACAGCAAACACCCTAGTGCTCATTGGGGATGAATTGGGTTGACATGCTTTTTCTTTGACTCAATCCCTGTTCTTCTCTGTGTGACCAGGTCTTTTTTCCCTCCCTTATCGCACCCCCAGCTTCCCTTTTTTCTTTGACTCAATCCCTGTTCTTCTCTGTGTTAAGACCAGGTCTTTTTTCCCTCCCTTATCGCACCCCCAGCTTCCCTCTCTGCTTAAATCGCCTTAAATCCCTCGCTACCTACAGGCTACGGCTGCATCTCCTAGCGCACTAAAGCTACACGCAATTCACCAAAAGGTCTCCTAGCAACCACTTCCGTTCTTTTCTGTTCTTCCTGAAAGGGATTTTTTGGAGAGCGTACCAAAGATGTATGTGAAGTGTGTGTGAATAATGAAGCGGATGAAGAGACGTTCTGGATAATTTAATCTGTTTTTACGTGGATATCTGCGTACCTGGCCTCACTGCGCTTGTTTATCGAACTGTGCAAAAAAACCTGAAGTTTATGACTATGAAAGTCCCATACAGCACTGTTTTCTGTCAAATTTAGGGTCGCATGCTTGGAAGGACATCTTGTTTGTCACGGTTAGTGTTCGCGACTTTTCTGGTGAGCAGAAGAATGATTAAGTCCTCGCTGAGCCGAGCATTAAAGAAGACAAACTGTACGGATTAAGATGAACTATAAAAATGGATCCTGTGAACTTTCGGGCGGTGAACTCCAGGTTAACAAGGAGGCGGTGAGCTGCTGAGATTTCACAAGGATGAGGTCAGGGTGTGTTCACCGAGTTACAGTGAAAGACAGCAGAACCCAAGGGAATGTGATTTGGCTTTGAGTTTGACCTCATACCAGGCTTGAAGATCTCCTCAGTCCTTAATTTGTCTTTTGAGCCAATGTGTGTAAATAATACTGAATCTGTGATGGATTTCTCATCTGGTCATTGCAGGCCTACTAGAGCTTTCCAACTATCCAGCCTGAAAACATCCATGACACCTCTGGACAGCTGGGGTTTGTTTGGCAGCCTCCTCTCTTCTCCATTCCTCCTAGGAAAGGAGGATGAGAAGGATACAAAGTACATTCATTCGAGAACATTCATTCACTCTGTAAACCTCCCAAATCCTTGCAAATGCAAAATCAATCAACAAAAAAATCACGAGGCACCAGTTCTCATCAAACACTGGAGTAATAAAGAAAACCATCAATATTTACAGAGCAAATGAGAGTAAGGAAATTACAAAACGTGTCTTTACTAATGCTCTATTGATGTGGTGCCTGCTCTGCATATATAAACAAGCAAATCTGCCTCTTCCGTGAAATCAAGGTCGTATGAGTTGACAATGTTCTGGAAATAATTATTTATATTAGAATGCGATATGTGACCTAATTAGGAAATTATAAGAAGTATAACAATATTGTTTGGATTTTGGTTCAACTTTTGTGAAAGCAACAAAGCTGGTCAACATGACGCTGAATTTGTTTGGAATTTATTAAGCTATTTATTTACAGCATAACTCTATTCTAAACATACACATTCAACTATTATAATATGAGCAACCATATATATATATATATATATATATATATA
>NW_015557198.1:154657-155179 GCF_001515605.1 Sinocyclocheilus anshuiensis | reverse complement strand
CCGAGACTGCCTTGCTCTCAGTTGTTGAAGCCCTAAGACTGGCAACAGCGCCTTCCAAATCTTCTATACTTATCTTGCTGAATCTGTCCGCTGCTTTTGATATGGTGAACCACCAGATCATCCTGTCAACCCTATTGGCAAAGGGCATCTCAGGAACCGCACTCCAGTGGTTTGAGTCTTACCTCTCAGATAGGCCGACGATAGCTGCTCGCATCTCAGCATGTCTAACAGACATTTCTTGTTGGATGACAGACCATCACCTTCAGCTCAACCTGGGTAAGACAGAACTGTTTGTGGTTTCAACAAACCCATCACTATCAAAATGTCACCATCCAGTTAGGCTCTTAGCCATCTTCAAGAAACGACTAAAAACGCATCTGTTCCATCTTTATTTGACCCTCTTACTCTAGCACTTGCTATTCTATTTTAATTCTACTTTATCTATTTAACTTTTTTTATTTAATAAAAAACTAACACTAGCTTTCTATTTTTGTTCTATTCTATCAAAACTACTTGTTTTTC
>NW_015557198.1:132034-133135 GCF_001515605.1 Sinocyclocheilus anshuiensis | reverse complement strand
ATATATATATATATATATGTATATATATGTATATATATATATATATATATATATATTTGTTTTTACAAAGTTAAAGCACACTTTGAGGAACTGCAGGGGGTTCGTGAATGGATATAAAGATTTAAAAGAGTTAAAAAAAAATTATTTAAAATTAAAATAATTTAAAAATAAAAACAGCCAAAAAAAAAAGCACATACTAAAACATTAAATATTTTATTTGTTTACCTGCATGTCATGTCATCATTAACCAACATCAGAGAACCATGAGCATGCGAATGTGTTAATTTAAAATGCTAACCTAAACTGAAGTAAGTATTTTATGGTTCAAAAGTAATGTCTTGTAGTTTAGTGAGCTTTCAATTTAATAACTGCTCTGACTGATTCATTGAGTTAGTGAGCCATCTGCGACCAGTGAGTTTCAAACTTATTTGTGAGTCAGGAAAAGAACATTTCAGTTGTTTAAATGATTCATACATTCATGAATCAGACCTCACTAGTTGTGTTGCATGGTTTTACGTGCATTTAGTGAGGATAACAATAGAACTCTTTTTAGAATTGAGTTATATTGTTCAATTCAGACTGCAAGCACTCAACTAACGTGTTATTTGTTGTCTTTCAATAAGGCAACACAGGAACCACTGTCAAGAGTATTTTGTACAATATTTCATTCTCATCAGTAGAAGTATAGACTTCCAAGAACCATTAACAGAATCAGACATGCAAATAATTTGGTTCTAATTTTCTTTTTCTATTTTTTTTAATTGACCCAGTTCTTGATTACCAACCAACCTACTTATTTAGTATATTGAATAAAAATCCCCAACTCTCATGAGAACTCTATGAAGCATATAATTGTTGCATATTAGTTTGTTTATAAAATGAGATAATTAGTAAGATGAGATGAAAGAATAATTCACAGAACAGTAATATGGCTGGAGTTAGCATGGCTAATAATGTTCATTAACACGGCTGAGTGTGAGCTGAATTAGCACTGATGTAGAACAATTATTGATAAATGATAGTTTATCGTGTATATATATATATACATATATACATATATATATACACATATATACACATATATATATATATATATATATA
>NW_015557198.1:128825-129612 GCF_001515605.1 Sinocyclocheilus anshuiensis | reverse complement strand
AGGACAGTAGGGAGCGGGGTTTGTGGGCGGGGACAGGGGCGGGGCTTCACCTAACAGTATATGTAGCCAGTCTTGTTTTTTTGTTTTTTTTGGCTTATTTTATAATAAATAAAAATAAAACAAGTAGAAAGAATAGAAAGGGAATAGAGGATGCTAGTGTTAGAAGGTCATTATTTATAATAAATAAAAATAAAATAAGTAGAAAGAATAGAGAATGCTAGTGTTAGAGGCTCTTCTTTCTTTATAAATAAAACAAGTCGTTAGAATAGAAATAGAATAGAGAGTGCAAATGTTAGAGGGTCAAGTTTTTTAATAAAACAAAAAAAACAAGGAGATAAAATTAGAAGTAGCATTAGAATAGAGAGTGCTAGCGTATAGAGGGTCAAATGAAGGTGAAAGAGATGTGTTTTCAGCCGTTTCTTGAAAATATTAAGGACTCAGCTGCTCGGATTGAGTTGGGAAGGTCATTCCACCAGGAGGGAACAGTTAACGTAGAAGTCCATGAAAGTGTTGATGCTCAACAGATCCTGAGGTCATTAGCCGCTTTTCCACTGTCGGGCCAGTGCGGGCCAGTGCGGGCCAGTGTGAGCCAGTGCTTAAAACGGGCCGGGTGGGGCTAATAGCCTCAGACCTGTAGCACCAAGGCCAAAATCACGCTGTGTTTCCACCGTCGGGCCAGAAGCTCCGCTGCGCTTCACTAAAACCTGCCCTTTACACGCCTCTCAGGAACAACGTCACGCAACCCCATCATTTCACCAACAAAGAGAAGTTATCAGAAAACTAATAA
>NW_015557198.1:125307-128146 GCF_001515605.1 Sinocyclocheilus anshuiensis | reverse complement strand
AGAAGTAGAATTAGAATAGAGAGTGCTAGAGTTAGAGGGTCAAATTAAGACGAAAGAGATGTGTTTTCAGCTGTTTCTTGAAAATATTAAAGGGGTCATATGATGCTATTTTAAAGATCATTATTTTGTTATTGATTTATTTACTGTACATTGCTGCTGCCACACAGATCTAAAATAAACAAGCGATTTCCCAGCTGTTTACCTTCACAGATATAACCGACTGCAGATATAAGCCTGCATTTATTTGATCCAAAATACAGCAAAAGGCATTTCAGTCAAATGTCAGTCACATCTTTAACCCACTTGGGAAAATCAACCCATGGCAACAGTTTAAACGAAGCCCAATTCTGTGGAAAAAACAACAAGAGCTGCAGGAGTCAGATTTCACTGATCACTAACTCGTTGACAAATATCTGATCTTGTAAGATGTGCTCTCTTTACACAGAGTGCGTGTGAATGCGAAATCGAAAGTGAAAGTAAACAGCGCAAACGCTCATTCAAAAAATATTTAAATACACTGCATCCTGAGAGCGGCTCCCTGAAGCGCCAAAAATATATACAATATTAGAATGTTTAAAGGAGTGGACACGAAAATCGCGGGAGCGAAACACATGTTGCGGGAGCAGGCTGCAATGGTCAGAGATGTGTTTTAGGAAAAAAAAAACAAAAAAAAAAACATTCTGTCGGCCCCTTAAATGCGTCGGCCCACCGGGAAAATGCCTGGTATGCCCCATTAACAATCCAGCCCTGGTGATACCCCGTGACGTGTAGCCGTCACGGAAGTGGGATTCGAATTACTAACGACTCGTTTCAGCTGCTCAGAGTCGATTCTTTATTTTGGGAGACAACAAACTTTATTTCACGAGTTCACACTTTCGTATAATTAAATAATGGTTATGCGTATTTGGCGTGCTGTCCAGGGAGAGGGCTCAGAGCTCGGCAAGACTCCCGAGCCCGGGGCACCCCCTCCTCTCCGGGGAGAGGGATCCGAGCTCGGTGTCCAGCCCGGTCAAAAGCGCTCCCCCCACCGAGTGCTTCTCCCCGTGCTGGGGTAGAAACTAAGCTGAAGGTGCGGGGATGGGGTGGCGGAGGGATGCTGAAAGTCGAGAGATAGCGAAGGTAGGATGTACTTGGTTATTTATAGGAGTTTTCTCTTGTGCTGATTGGATAAATGGTGTAATCACTAATGATGGACTGGCCGTGTTAATTATCTGTGCGTGCTCCTCCCGAAATTTGTTTATAAACATCACTTATTGTGCACTTTCAGCTTTACAACTTTGCAGATCGTTTACATTCACATACAGCTACATTACACACTGCATGAAAGGCAATATTGGAAATGGCATAATACGGGCACTTTAACATAAAAAGCTTTATCTTATATGTGAAAATCAGAAGATACCAGTTTTGTTGTTTAACATCCCTTAGCATGATCACAAATAAAAAAAAAACTTTTTTTGTACCTTAAGATGTTTTTTTTTTTTTTGTACCGAAAGTACTTTAGATTTGTATACAGGCTGGTATAAAACGTGTAGACATGTATAATAGTGATTTAATATTGTAGTTCATATGTAATATGTTAAACTGATTGTGTTACAACACTCCATGGTCTCTCCTACCCAACACACAATTATCCTTTTTTTCTCCCCTCTCTCACTCTCTCCTGAAGAGGTTTTGGGTTTCCCCCATGTTTGCTTTCACAGCTAACTCTGTCAGTCTCAATCAGGTCAGAGGACACAAATGTCAACACATGAGCTGGAAAGGGTCAGAACACCAGCAGGCATTTAGTTTTCCAGGAACCTTTGCCAAAAGCCAATTAAGTGATGATAGCATAAATAATCTTAGAATACCCCGTGTTAGCAAGCTTTGGCCTTTTATACAAACATACTGACTTCACTTCAGTGACCTTGTGTTGGAGTCCAGAATCAGGTATAATTAGGAAGTTTGTGCCAACAGATATGCTTCCTGTGAGCTCCCAATTATGTCCGATCTGTCTCCATTTCAGAATACCAGACTGCACAGTTTTTGTGGCAAAAATATGGAGTAAAATGTCAGAGTAATTTGTGTTAAATCAAAGCATGCCTTAGAAGCCCAGCGCTGTTGTTGCATTTAAGGAGCATTAAAGTTGTGTTGCACTCTCCACAGATGGAAACTAATGATTTAAGAGTCGAGGTCACACATGTTTGTGTGTGTGTGTGTGTGTGTTTCATGCTACAGAGAGGAGGAGCATTAACAACGAGGCTCAAAGCCATTACACACACAGCACTGTCAGAACGGCACTCAAAGAGTTTACCACTGAGAATAACACACACACAACACTTTCTATATCCCACTGCTCAAATCCAAACCATTTGAGACCAGCAGTAAAGCACTGTTACAACTGTACTTTTATCTGCGATATGAAATGATGCATTTCACATACACATTCAAACAAAACACACAAACTCGTTGTCAGATGAGAGTTGAGAACGTAATGGTGCATTGCAGGTGTAGCCTCAACAGCCCATTTGTCAGGAGAGGCATTCAATTAGAGATGAGAGACTGAGAGCCTGCCAGAGAGAAAGAGAATGAAAGAAACAGAGAAAGTTAATAGAGTTAACCCTTAGATGCAGAGCTGCTGCTGTATAGGCCCCAAAATATTGTACGGTCTTTTTCAATGTACAAACAGTTTTGCCATACTGGGGCAACACAGTACACAAAAAAGCTGTGCCACTTGCAGTACTTCAATGCAAAATTGTGTTTTATTCAATAATAGTTATCCACAAACAGGATTACTTCTGTGCTAAATATCATAGCAGGGTGCAAAAAAAAAAAAAAATTTAAAATCTGAAAAAAAAAA
>NW_015557198.1:120891-125163 GCF_001515605.1 Sinocyclocheilus anshuiensis | reverse complement strand
AGGTGAGTAAAAAAAAAAAACTTAAAAATGTAAAAAAAAAAAAAAAAAAAAAAACTTTGATGCTGTTTCAAACTTGTTGCATTTGTTTACTCTGTGGAACAAAAAATAAATTGTATAGAAAATGTCAATGAAAGTCAGTGGGATGTAGTGTTGTTTCAGACCCCACTGACTTTCAATGGGTGGACAAAAACAGTAGCAACATTCTTCAAACTATCTGTGTTCTGCAGAAGCAAGGCGGCCATACAGGTTTGGAACAATATGACTGTGTAAATAATGACAGTCTATTAATTTTTAAGTGAACTGTCCCTTTAAGTCCATTTTTCCCCCAGTGCAAATGTGTCTTATTTATGTAATAATTATGTTTATTATAATGTCTTATTCAGAAAACTGAGCCCTACTTACAGTACATCTTGCAATTAAAGTTACCATAATAGTATCTGCTGAAAGGAGGCCAAAAACAATTTTGTATAAATGAGTTTTTGTACATTTTCCATAGATCATAGCAATCATACAGGACCTTTAAAAAGTGGATTCAGGCTTCTGGGTTGCAGCAGTATAGTGATGCAATACAGTCCTCACCATAGTCTATGGTTAATATTGCTTCAGTATATTTGAATATAATTCATGTTGTTATAAGACAAAATAATTAAATAACTCCAAATGACCCCATTCTAATGTAATATTTTGCAAGGGTGGCAAAATATGAAAGAGGGTGTTAGAGACAGAGAAGCTGCACCTTATCCTTTCTGTCCACACCATTTCCTTTCTCATTTTTGATTCTCATTATTGATATTGATTCTTTCTGTCTTCATCTCTCTCTTTCTTTTCTCCCACCCTGTTCTCCTTCTTGTGCTTTGAGAATTGCAATATAAAAATGTTTTGTCTGGAATCCTAAAAGTGGACTTACACCACATTTCAGATGGATGGTTGGATATATTTTATTTTTGTAAGTGTACTTGTGCTATATTTCTTTGAAAAATACATGTCACTTGATTTGTCATGTAATGCAGTGACATTCATAAATTTTTAAGTGTGGCTTTTTATGTGTCCAAACTAATTTTGAGGCCACTGTCTTCTGCAATTTTAGTCCATATGATAAAATCAGGTAGCTTAGACCTCTTGTGCTTCTTATATCTTGACAATGTGTTACCACACCAGCAACCATATGACCTTAAGTCAACTGGATCCACTGATAATAATGAATGTCACATGAAGGTACCTGTGATTATCCCAACACCACCACCAGGTAGAAGCTACCAATTAAGCAAGGAAATGGTGAGGAGTGAGATGCAAATGTCTCATTTCTTCATCCCAGATTAAACCAGGTGACAAATTGGATTTCAGCTCCAAAAAAAGTTTCTCCATTCACAACTTTCCTCATACTTCTCTATTAGCAAGCTGCCATTCAGAGTGTCAAAATATGTTGGAGGTATTGTGTCAGTAGTAAATGGGCCCAGATGTGTGAGATGCGTATCTGTGCATGTAAAACAGGATGCCGATTTTTGTTTGCCGTTTTATGGAGTTGTTCTGAATTCCGCCCACCTCAGCACTCGACTGCTGCGTCAATCTCGCTTTCTAGCCCATGTGTGCGCATTTGTGACTCAACGGGATGAATTATGAAATGAAAGCCTAAAACACTGCGAGAGGGATGTGCGCAGCTGCGTGCGGAAGAAAGAGAGGCGGAGAGAGTGATTTCAGCTACCATCCTGTCGACGTCCTGCTGAGTAAGAACTCGAGGAGCAATGCACTGTCATTTTAGAGAGAGAGAGAGAGAGAGAGAGAGAGAGAGAGAGAGAGAGAGAGAGAGAGAGAGAGAGCAACAAGAGATGCTCACCCAGTGAAAGGAAACATTTTACATTCCCTTTCCAGGAGGCAAAAGTTTTCTGTGTTAAACTTAATCGCAGAATAGCAAGAGACACGCCTCTGTAGCTTTCGGTACTGTAGGACCGCATCTCCACTCAAGTAACTGCCAAACACAGAACAGGATCGAGGAGCACTTCCTGACTCTGTGGACTGTAAAAGCCAGATGGATCTGTAGATTTTCAAGGTCAAAACTGAGGCAATTAAACTGAGCTGTACAGTCGGGGCTCTGGCTGCCGGTACAGCACAAATAAACAAACAAACACACACACACACACACGAAACATACATGAAAATATAGGACGTTTTTCCCAGTGGTGCTCCGTGAGGGAATTTTCCGGCAGAATGATAGGGTAAATTAATATTGATCAAACCAGCTCTCCTTACATTGTAACAGTAAATAATAGAAGTAGATTTACCATCATATCTATCATGTATTTTGTTGAAATTTATTCTGCCTTACACAGAAAATCTTTCCGATCAGCAATTCAACACTTGTATATACAGACTATGACTACTATGAACATCTCTGGCTCAGACAGTTCACTCGAAGACTTTCTGATGCTTGAAAGCCCTTTCTTTTTACATTTTTTTGCAGATTCTGTAAGTGTACACATGAGCGCATATGGGTTTTTATCAGTCCAAGATACCAAGCTGATACAACAACATTTTTTAAAACACATATTTGTTCACCATTTTTGTTCGGTCTATTAGAGGTGCAGCGATGATATTATTTTTGTAGGCCAACCTGTAAGTTTGTTCTCTTGACAAAATCTACTATTTTTTTCATTAGCTTTTGGATTATTGCAGAAAATAAGCTCTGTGACCAACACAAGTTTATGATACTTACACGTTTTGTTCATCATGATAATCATCACAAATTAGCAAAAATTTGTATTAATTTTGAAGACTAAATACAATCGCCAGAAGTAAAAAGCTAAACGTTGGCTATAAGCGACTCGCGCCACGGTTACGTAACTTCAACGTCACTATCACTAAGCTTCCGACAACTCTTAAGTCTTTATTTTAAAATGTTTTCCCTGAAAGTTTGAGTAGTTTGCAAGTGCGCGATTAAAAACACGAGGCTTTAAAAGTGAACTAGTTTTTTAACTCTTCAGTGTGATGACGTTTAATGTCCCCGACAACCTCTCAAATTTAGCCATTTATTAGCAATAGCCTTTTTAAGACAACTAAAATTAAACATTTTATATTTTATGTCATCGAATAAAACATGAAAATATGAGCTTGTGTTAACCACAGACCATATTTCCACAGACCCATTCAACAAATCCATTGAGTTCTAGAGGCTGGAACAGGAAGTGCTAAAATCTCATTTCCAGGTTTTGACCTACAAAAATATGTAATTTCTGGAACACACTGTTGTGGTATGACCTATTTCAGATCAACCCAGACCTAAACAGAAGTGTGGTAGGTCGGTTTGCATGTCGTTCAGATCATTTACTCACCTATAACTACAGGAACTCCATCCTCCGCTCCTTCAAAATTATGTATGGCCTTGTTGTACAGACGGTCACCTGTTTTGAGATGCTTCTATAATTTGGACTTCATTAATATTTCAGTTAAATTTGAAAGTCTCTCTCCACTTGTTTATTTATTTATTGTCTCTCTCCACCAGTTGCGTTATGCACAAGCAGGCTTGATGAAACGCTAAAGTGATGCTGAAAGCTAATCAGTTTGAAAGTTCACCTCTGATAATGATTGGTTATTTATACAAAGGAAGCTAATTTTCCTTTTGTGTCCCTTTCTCTTTTTTTCAGATGCTTTTTTTTTTTTGAGGAAATAAATGTTGCTTAATTTGCATACACATAGTGATTGGTCAGTATACACATCAGATGAGCTTATAGTTTGTTAGTCTCAACTAGGGATGTCAATTTTCGATAATTTCCATAGAAATTGAATTTCCATCAAGGAATCTCCACAAAAAAAAAAAAAAAAAAATCTTTCTCACCCGATTTAAAGGGGATTTAGTCTGAATAAAATGCTAGTAACTTAGTAAAGGATTGTAAAATGAATAGATGTGATTATGATCATTTGATAAAATGAAGAGAGCTCGTTTGAGATAATTTTACTTTGTTGACTGTATCCTATCACGACACGGAGACCGCTGAACGCACCTCTTTAAATGGTTTCGTGGTGCTCGTTGTTGTATTTTAAAACACAATTGCAATGTTTTCAACTGACATTATGGCATTTAAAATAAAATTATCCCAAACGTAACTGTGGCGCGTGTGGCTGTGCTGCATTCAGTGAACCGCTTCCATCGGCGCTGCTGCAGCAAAACACACGGTTGCTAACATGAAACATTATTATCATGTGAGTATTATGACCAGTACTTAATTTGATCCTGCTGGATCCTGTTCCGGAAAATGTCAGATTTTGAATTTTTGCGTT
>NW_015557198.1:110340-120620 GCF_001515605.1 Sinocyclocheilus anshuiensis | reverse complement strand
AATGAAACATGGACAGTGGCCACAAATTAACAAGTCGTAGGAACGAATTAACAAGTTGTAGGAATGAATAGCCTATCTGTCCTGTGTCCCGCAGCCCTGCAAAGCGCAGAGCCCGATATGAAAGAATTATCTGGGGAAATTACTTAGTTACTACATTTCTATTGCTTTCCGTGTTGAAGAACGTTGTGTTGTTTCTATTTTAATGTACTTTTAAAGTTTAAATCACATTAAAAGCTTAACTTGTACATTATGAATAAATGATGACGCATTTATATACTGTCACCGTCACTCACAGCCGCTCGCACATGTTTTGCGCATGAGCCGCACGCAGCCTAAAATTAAACGACTTAATCGACCATCGATAGCTTTAATCGATTACATCTCTTATCGGCAATTAATCGATCATCGATTAATCGTTGGCATCCCTAGTCTCAACTGTGAAGTGATTTCACCTATTTAAGGTACAGAAAAAATATCTTTAATAAAAATAAATACGTTATAAAATGTAAAATAAAAATGCATCTTTATGCTGTATAAAATAGTATAATAATAATAATACTATAATAAAACTTTTTTTTTTATAAAAATAAATAAATGTTATAAAAAGTCTTTATGTGGTAAGGTTAGTAGTTTTGTTTTAAATACATATATTAAGGAGGCTTATCCTACTTTAACTTCTCCGACCCCTATTGATTTGGTGTGCGGTTGGTTGGGACGATCACATTCCATCCGACAACACCTCATTAGAGAATATCTCCCATAATCTACACTCACTTGTTCCCTTTCAGAAACGATTTGGCAATGGTCTTCTTCTAATCTCTTTTAAACATCCATCTCTCTTTGTCTCTTTCTCATGTGCTCACACCCCTCCCTCCCTCTGCTGTGTTAGTGCTTTCCGTGTCAGAGTCCCGATCATAAATAACGCACTCCCACGGCCTGCGGATCTCGATATATTAGCCTGACCCATCGTATGTGTGTGTGAGAGAGGGAGAGATAGAGATAGAGAGAGTCTGATGTATTAGCCATGGCTATCAGAATGAAAGACAGCTTATGTTATGACTGGGGGGCGGGGCCTTAGGCTCTTGATAAATGGAGTCTCTCCGTAGGTTATAAGGAATGAGTGATCTTCTGTCATCCATCACACAGGAAAATGAGAGAAAAAAGAGGAGTGCAGGGAGTTCGCGGTGTGAGGACCCAGTGGCCGAGCCTGGCCGGGCCGGAGTAAATCAAATGGGCCTTATTTTTCTGATTGCCTTGGTGACAAAACAAAGAGCTAGCGCTCAGCTGATACACTAAAACCTGGCCCAGCAGCCAATGCAGGAGCTGGAGTCATGTCCTAAATCTATCGTAAATCGAATCGGTCGCACCTACACTGCCACCACGCTAAGTCTTGCAGATGGATATAGTTTCCCTCCACTTTGGTTATACTGAATGTAAAAAAAAATAAAAAAATAAAATCTATAAACTTCAATTGGTTCAATGTTATCTATTAACACTTAAACACATTATTTGTGAATGTTTAAAACTGTAGAAAAAAGTACTTTTAAAAATCTGAAGGCACCCATTTTATTGGATGACCCATATACTCACTCAAACATATTCTATGCTGTCCAACAATGGGAAGAAATATGAGCCAGAAGTCTTTGAGAACTTAGCTCTCATATTCATTGAATGGGGATTAAGACACAGGCAATGAATCTCCTTTTTTTTTTTTTTTGCAAAGTAACCCAAAATTCCCCTTCCAAATTCCATTTTGCAAACCCTGCTTACTTTCGCTCCCTCTCACTCTGCCTTACTCAATCACACATACCTAACCTAAGTCCATAGAGATACTGCTCTCATTTTTTTTTTCATTGAATATTTTCACATTGGATAAAATGTTATGATATAGCAAAAAAGAAAATGGTGCATTTAGAAGCTGCTTTTATTTTCTTTCAATCTCTGAATGGCTATACAGTATGCATATTTGTTTTTATTGTATTTGTTAACACAAAGCAAAACAATAACAAAAGATTCCAGTCTGCAACTGTCATCATTTATGTACCCTCATATCTTTTGAAAGCTGTATGAGTTTTTTTTTCTTTTTTTCTGTGGAATACAAAAGAAGATATTTACAGCTGAAAGCTGCTGATACAATTAAAGTGAATGGTGACCACAGCTATCAAACAAAATTCTAATTGAATAATGACTTAAAGTCATTGTTTTTTACAATCCAGGTATTGTATGAAAGGTGTTTGGAGTGGTTTTATGATGCATTTATGCTGCATTTTTCTCTTCACAGACCCTGGTCCCCATCCAGTTCCACTGTATAGAAAATAGCTCTAACTATCCCTTTAACTGTGCATTTTAATTCACGCTTATTGGCATTGTTTTGCCACTTGATTTATATCTTCCCCCCTTATAAAATAATCATTGCCCACTTTATGCACTTTGTTGTAAAACATTTTCTTCCCACAGGCTGTCATATTACTGCCCTGTCTGACTGAAACTTTATGAACTCTCCCTTCCTACCGCACTATCATTATTATTTTTTTAACTGCTGTAGACACATACACACACCTGACACTTCACAAATCTACAGATACTACACACACATGTCTCAACCTCAATCATAATGTGAAATTTATGTTTTTATTATGTTTAGAGACTTGGTGTATTCATAATACTCAGCTTGGACTCGTTTTTCATTATCTTTATATAGCCTACTTTTATTTCTATGTTAGATATGTGCATATATTCATCTTCTATGTCTATTTTTATTGTCTGTCATTTATTGTATTGACTTGCTAGTTCTATGTCTGTACTGTAGTTTCAAAGAGGAACCACATTTTGCTTTCCTGCATTGCACTGCAGAGTGTCAAAAATGCCATTTAGCAGTTGCAAAGTAGCAAACTCTACTGTTGGTGTTCAATTGCTAATATTAGTCCCTGTTTGTATCACTCCACTATTCCAGACCAAAGTATGCGAGTGATTCAGAATTTCTACCAATCTGATTCTCTCACCCCGGGATCACTCAGAATGGGGTTTATTTCACTGGTGAACGGCGAGTGGGAAACGGAACACCTGAAGTGGTAATCGAAAATATTGGAAGACGCAAAGAAAGACTGACCAAATTATGTCTGAAAAGTACGTTTTCTTTTGATGTTGCAGTAAGTTGTAGCATTACAGTTGAGATGACAAAAGGAGCGAGCAAGAGAGAGAGAGAGAGAGAGAGAGAGAGAGAGAGAGAGATGATAGGGTCGTGTATGCATTGTATGTAATATAATGCTATAGATTGGAAAGAGGTTTTATCTTTTATGTAAATGTCAGAATGGAGGTCTCTCTCTAGAAGAGGGCCAATCTATCTGTTTTTCTTCCTGCTTTCTTTCTGTAATTATGTTTTTTTTATGGCTTTTTTGGCAAATGACAACTCTTGGCACAAGCTTTCCACCAGAGGAAAAAAAAAAGAAAGAGAAAGAGAGAGAGAGAGAGAGCAAGCTAATGGGCAAGGCCTAATGAAGTTTGCGTGTGTGTGGAAGGGGCAGGGCGGGGTATGTAATGTGCTTTTAATGTCTATAATAATACCTCACAGCAGCAATGCCAAGCGTGTATGCCCGAGAGAGAGACAAGAGCACAGGTGTGCCTCCGACAGAAGTGGAAATTAATAACCTGCCATTCTTATTAGCTAATCTATCGGTCTACACTGGCACAGATTCAGCTTGCGGGAGCAATTGCTTCATTACATTTGCTTCATTTCATGGAGAAGATCCACTGAACGCACTAACCGTTAACCTGTTATGAGAGGTTACTTATATCCTGCTATAAAGTAAAAAATTTCTCATGAAAAGACACATGATATATATCTTTGGCAGGGGTGAGCCAAAGTGTTCTGTAAAAATAAAAAAATAAAAAAGTAGGAGCTATTGCAAAGTAATACAAATTTTAAAAAAGAAAAAAAAGGATTTATGGCAGCTAGCATGGAAGTAGATACTTACAGTATCTCAGTAATGGCAAATGTGCTAAAGACTATAAAAAATGCTACAAATAAATGCAGTCTTGGTAAGGATAAGAGACATTTAAAAAACAAAAAAACAAAAACTTACCTGATGCATATATACACTACCGACTGAAGCCACTCTGCATACAGGACACTATGGAAGTAGATTGAAAGCAGTTTTGGCGAGAAAGAACGCTCTGCGTGACGTTCGGTTGAGGAGCTGTGCAGTGTTGTGGTGGAGAGGTCCTCCAAGCAGTTATAAATAGAGTTCTTCAGGACCTGAATTGATTAATTACATGTTAAGGATGCTGGAGAAAAGCGCTGCCTCGTCAAGAGGAACCATTTGAATTCTACTCCACTCATGCACATACACACCTCACATCAACTCGCACATAGCACTACGACACATGCTCCCCTCTGGAACATACTCAAACATTTGGAGATGCCCTCAAAGTCAAATGTTTGGAATATTCTTTATGATGATATTATGCCACTGCTTTTGTATAAACTGGATACAGTTTTGTTTATATTGGAAAAGTGTCTCCACCAACATGTGAGGGACTATAAATACTAGTTATTTCAATGGGGAAAAAACGCAATTTTCTAAAAAAAAAAAAAACTCTCTAGAAAGTATAGTATCTTGAAGTATAGGCTTCAAATAAATCAAAAATACAAAAATATTTGAAGATGCCCTAAAATGTTTGGAATATTTTTCTCAGTAGTTCTTTCATTCATTTCTTTCTTTCTTTCTTTCTTTCTATCATTCATTTCTTTCTTTCTTTCGTTCATTTCTTTCTTTCTTTCGTTCATTTCTTGCTTTCTTTCTTTCTTTCTTGCTTTCTTTCTTTCCTTTCTTTCCTCCCCAGTCCCAGGGTGCAATTTCTATTTTTTTTTTTTCCGTGTCACCTGCCACATTATCTCCAGAGACTGATATGGTAGGCTACTGTTTTAAATCCCAAAATGTATTACAAGATGTATTTTTTGTACATGTAAATAATAAATGTAATTACTGTACATTCAACATATTGGCAACATAAAGTATATGGTTTCTTGTATGATTTTGCATATTTAAATGTAAAATATAAATAGTAAAATATTTCATTATTGCTTAGTCACGTGATAGGCTTACACATACAGGCACTTGTGCTGCCCTGTAGGACAGAAATCACTCATGATAAAGTTCACTTTGATGTTAATAACGGTTACTTACTTCATTGGACAGTCAGTGACTCGAAGATAGTGAAGAAAATGTCCTGTGGATGTACAAATGCAGAGACCATTGTCAAAAACAGCCATGCCCCCAATCAGTTGCTGAAGTGGTTACAATTTTGAAGGGCTCGAAACCCATCCCATTTTCTCTTCAATGATCTCTTCAATGCTCTGTCTGCATTTAGTGCAGACTTAAAGGGTTAGTTCACCCAAAAATGAAAATTAGCCCATGAATTACTCACCCTCAAGGCATCCTAGGTGTATATGACTTTCTTCTTTCAGACGAATCCAGTCAGAGTTATATTAAAAATTGTCTTTGATCTTCCAAGCTGTTTAATGGCAGTCAGCAGGTGTTGCAGTTCATCAGTCCAAAAGAAGTGAAATAAAGCTCATCCATCCATAATAAAAAGTGCATCACATGGCTCCGGGGGTGAACAAAGGCCTCCTGTAGTGAATTGATGCGTTTTTGTAAGAAAAATAACCATATTTAAAAGGTAATAATCAATTTAATCTAGCTTGCGCTCACTATTGTACACGGAAACAGCTCCGGGCAGATGACGTAGGACGTCGGCATTGTGCATGCGCCGCTCAGAAGTGACAAACGTGGAAATGCAGGGGAGAGATCAAAGCAAAACAACGGTCACGAATAAGAAGTACAAAATGAGGATTTGTAAAGAATAATGTCGGAGGATTTCGATATAAGCGAAGAGGAGACTGGTTTTCCTTTGCTAAAGTAAGGAAACTTTGCTTCTTTTGCTCCTGCAAACAAATGTTGGTTTTCACGAGACTCACCTGCGCATGCGCAATGCCAACATCTTACGTCATCCTCCCGGAGCTGCTTCCGTGTACAACTGTTGGCGCAAGCTAGATTAAAGTGATTATTATGTTTTGAATATGGATATTTTTCTTACAAAAATGCATCGATTCGCTACAGGAGGCCTTTGTTCACCCCCGAAGCCATGTGATGCACTTTTTATTTTGGATGGATGAGCTTTATTTCACTTCTTTTGGACTGATGAACTGCAACACCCGCTGACTGCCATTAAAAAGGCTTGGAAGATCAAAGACAAGTTTTAATATAACTCCGATTGGATTCATCTGAAAGAAGGAAGTCATATACGCCTAGGATGGCTTGAGGGTGAGTAAATAATGGGCTAATTTTCAATTTTTGGGTGAACTATCCCTTTAATTAAGTATTTAATTAGTCTTGGAGAGATTGTCTGGCACCTGATGATTTTGCTGAACCTGAACATGAATGCAGAAGAGTTGCAAGAGGAAGGAGATGTTGTAGAGGTTCATCTTCTCTTATCCAATAATATCCTCTCCCTCTTTGGAGAGGTGGTGAGGCATCTTGAAAAAGATGACAACATATGTTGATTTGTATGCAATTATGAAGTCTTTCATGGACAAGCTGATTCAGAGGAGATAAGATGAGTTCTATGAATATTTGACAAAACTGAAGCTCTAGCGTCTTCCTCAATCTGATACAAACACTGCCAAAGCCTTCCTCAGCACTGCCATCAGGTATGTCAAGAGATGGTTTGACTTCTCGGAGGACAACCGGCTTTTTCATCTGCAACCTTTGTCTTTCCAGTCTGGGGAACTTACCGAGATATGGAGATGGTTGCAGAGACACTTAACCTCATTCAAAAGCTACAAATCAACATGGATGCACTTTACAATGAGTAAACACTGCCACCTCTGTTTTGGAGAAGCTGAGAGTGCATGACCAGTGGCAGCATACAGACACAGCTAAAAGTGGATGGAAGTGCTTCAAGCAACAGATCTTCCAAACATATGGTCTTTAGTCTCATTTGTCCTGAGCATTTCATCATCCACAGGCTACGTGGAGAGGATATTCTACATAATCAAAAACAAATGTGGAGTGATTCAAGGAACAGATGCTCTGTTGAACTCATGAAAGGCGAACTGCTTATCAACATGAATTATAACACACCATGTTATGAATTTTACAAAGCTGTACTTCATGACAAACAAATCATTGCTGCTGCAAGAAGCGAAAAGTACTCATGGATAAAATGAGTGGGCTCTAAGAAGCAAAGAAATACATATATATATTTTTTTTTTGTACTTTGTTGAATTTTTGCACTTTTGTTTGAATTCTTCATAAAAACGTGAAAGAAAAAAAACAGAACATTCTACATTTATTGTAAGTAACATTTCCACATATATGTCTACATTTAATCAGTTGCTGTGTTTAAATAAAATAAGCTGAGCTGTTCAAAACCTGTACTTTGCATTGCACATTACATGACAGTTACAGTTGTTGGAAAATTAAAGAACTTTAAAATAAAAATGACAAGATGCACTTAAAAGAACATAATTTGTTAACCATCATTGTTGCAGTCACAATTTTATGGTGGTACAATATGCTCATACAGGTGGTTTGTGTGTAAGGTGTGACATTTTAATATGACATTATAATTCTTTTTAGAATGAAATTGTACAAGAAAAGCATGTGTTTATGTCTTATGAGATTAATTTTAGCATTTAATTCAAGCAAAAACACGTTTTATACACATTCTTAATTGCAAACATTGAAATGACACACTATGTGGTACAGTACAAATATTTTGAGTGTCCCTTATTTTCCTATAAAGAATGAAGATTGTCCCTTATTTTCCTTTGCTGAAGTTGGCAGCCCTATCAGTATGTGTGGCAGTTCAGAAATCATGCTGTGAAATTGGTCCAAAAGGTGTGCATTTTTGTGCCAATGCATTGTTAAAGGATCAGTGTGTTGTGTAATAGCATTGTTGAAGGATCAGTGTGTTGTGTAATAATATTCACATATAAAACTTTAATGGCCAATAAAAAATATTGGTATAGTAAAACTTGCTAATTCACAAGATCAATACATTTATTAAACTGCTTTGTCAAATTTAATGCATCCTTACAGAAGTGTCAAAATTAAATCACTTCTAACAGCGCTTAATGTAAGCAGTGTCATGCACAGAGGACAGAGCGCCGCATTATTTAAAGGGGAAGTTCACGTGTCAGTGAGTAACAAAGGAATAAATAGCTGCATTCTGATTACTTTTATGTGACTGATGAAGCTTTTATATGTAGTTTGGCGTAACAAATGGTTTTATAGGTTTGATTGAAATAATAATGCAAAAAACTGACACTTTAAATCAACGTTTCAAACAACAATAACAAAACAACTGAACCAAAACAGATAAAGACAAAAAGTAGCCACTGATAATATTTATTACAGATGATAAATGCTGAAAAATTTACATCTTAACAGTCAATTTACAAATAATGCATTCAGATTTGTCGAACTCACAATGCGCTGAATCTACGCATTATATATAGGGCTGGGCAAGTTAACACGTTATTATCGTATTAAGTGAATAACGCCGACAATTATTTTATTGCGCGTTAACGCAGTTTTTTATTATTATGAAAGTCCGTTGCTCACTGGCTCTGAATGAACGTACAGACAAACCATGGGTCACAGGAGGGGAGAGTTGTTGATCAGTATTGGCTTGGGATGGGTGTCATCAGGCAACCAATTGAGAGCATTTGGGGAGGGCCTAAGATTGCAGCAGCGCTCACATGAACGCTCCCGATAAAATTCTTTTGGCTAAGCATCAACATTCACAAACCACTGTCCACTGTTATTTTTAACAGAAAATAATGCAATGTGCTCGTAATCACGACTTCATAAGTCGGAAATAGGAAGTTTCCGATAGCATGTGAAGACAGCAGAGAAGCGCTCTCGCTCAGCACAGTGGAGTGCATCGTTTTGTTAACTTTGTGGTTTATTATTTTGAGTCGTTTGGGACGCGGTGACACACGGCCCTCTCACAGTATATATACGCAGTCATGCAGCATGTATCATAAGTTCCTCGCTCCAGCGCGGTTAGCGCTCACACTCACTGATCTATATATAAATGAACCGCGCTCTGGCCCACCTCCTCTAGCCAAGCCAGGGACGGCTAAACGAACTGCGCCGGAGCGTGGCACGGAGCGATCACACTAGTCAAACGAACCGGGCTTTGGGGGTCAAGCGATCGGGCTCAAAACACCTCGTGTGAGTACACCCTTATTCTCCCGCATCCCACACACACGAGTCTCTACCTGCCCGCACTCGCACTCGCCCATCAAGTGTCTGTTGCGTTGGGTCCCGCAATAGTGCAGGTCTCTACTCGGAAGGAGCCTGTTATAATGTTATGATCGAGGCTCTGGACTCAGAGCATAACTTGTTCCTCTTCAGGAACTCGAGCTACGTCGGAAGATGCTTAGGGAACGCCCTTCAGCGTGACCGGCTCTGAACCTCGTGTGTAATCAGACCAATAGATGGGTGAGACGTCACGGGTGGGTGACGTAATGACCAGGAGGCTATAAAAGCGCGTGCGGTGAGACCAGCGTCAGCTTTTTGTCATTCAGCAAGCGCTCTGTGTGTGTGTCAGTCTGATATCTGTTTGTGATAGAGCTCGCCAGTTGCACAAACATGAGTTACACAAACTTGAGTTACACAAGCATATTATGCCTGATATTATAATAAGCAGCATCAATGGGGAGCGGAGCTCGCGCAGTCGACTCTTGGGGGGCGGATTGTGCTTTTCCAAAAATAAACGCTCTGCTCTCGCCGGGCACGCTCCGAGGAGTGTGTCCGTGCCTGTGATCTTGCGATTGCAGTCCCGCTGCTGCTGAGGCACGGCGGCGACTGAGAACGCGGAGATCGCACATGATCTAGCAGACGGGTTGGAGACGGCTCTTCCTATCTCCACCCGTGTTCGCTAGATCTAGAGCTCGTTCTCGAGGCTTCCGGCCCTTCATTCTGGGGGCCTCACTTCTTGTACTCCGCAGAGTGTAGAGTCAGAGTTGCGCTCCCAGGCCGAAGGTTTCTAGCGGAAGGCGGTTCTGTGGACCGTCATTCTCGCTGGATAGTCTTCGTCGTAAACGTCCTGACGCCTAAGGCCTAGGACTTTTTGAGGGCCAGCTCCCTCTGGGGAAGAGCAGTGTACACCGAATTACACGGTGCCCGTCTCTCCTCAGTGCCCTCAGGAGGTCGGTCTGCCAACCCTGCCGTTGTTCCAGGGCGCAGCGGTCTCCGGCGAGCGCTTCT
>NW_015557198.1:103245-109671 GCF_001515605.1 Sinocyclocheilus anshuiensis | reverse complement strand
CGAGTGTCTAGACAGCTGGCTGTTTAATTTGGGCAAGCGAGAGTCGGGTCACCGCCGCGCCGCGAGACAGCTTGAGCTGTTTATGGGTTTGAATCGCTCGAGGCTTCGCGGGGTGGAGAGTGTTTGCCGCTGATAGTTCCTAACAGGTTTTGTGGGTCAGTAACTAATAAAGATGTTTTCGGAGGCTGTTTGACCCCTTGAGGATTTCCGTTAATGGCTTGATTAGCCTTTAACCTCATGTTGATAAATATGGACATATTTTGAGCTTAAGCTGAAGCAATAATCAAACGCTCCCCTGCACTGTCCTCTTTCTGTCGAGGATATCTTAGGATGGTTCGAGTGAAAATGATTTATTTGGGTCCTTGAGCAGAAGTTCACGTGCGCAGCTGTAAACTAATAATATAGATATTTATTTATTAAATGAATGCACACCAAGGGTGCATTTATTTAATGAAAAATACAATAAAAACAGTAAAAAAAAAAATTCAGCATCATTACCCCGGTCTTCAGTGTCACATGATCCTTCAGAAATCATTCTAATATGCTGATTTATTATCAGTGCTGTAAAATGTTGTATTATTTTTATTATTTCTTTTTTTTGCAAGATTACTGTTTTTTCTGTATTTTTGATCAAATAAATGCAGCCTTGATGAGCATAAGAGACTTCTTTAAAAAAACATTACAAGTCTTACTGATCCCAAACATTTGACCAGTAGTTTATATATATAGAAAATTATATATATAATATAATTTGGAAGTGTATCAGTGTTGCTATTTAAGATTTGAGTGTTTACATAATCAGTTTTATGTTATTTTGAAAGGGATAATGACGCTTCGCATCGGGTTCCTGATCACCCTGTCGGGGGTTATTCTGCGCTGGCTGGATGTACATTATCCCGCTTATTACATTGTTACTTCCCACATAAGTAAATAATTAGACACAAAATATTGATTTGAGTTGAAATATTTGAATGCAAAGCTTCAGTCAAGAAAGCAGTTGCTAGAAAGAGGCAAGTTCAAACTAGACGGACATTTAAGGGATACAGGGCAGTCAAACCGCTTATTACACAACATTTCCCCACATAAATAATTAAGGCGATAAAAGATATTGATTTAAGATGAAAATGTTTTAAAATCTTACCAGTTTGTTAGTTATATCTTACAATCCATTAAAATGTACAAAATCATCTAAATAGCAGCAGCTGCATTTGTATGAAACGAGAGAGCAAGTCCGCGATACCAGGATGACATAATTAAATAATTGTACACATAATATTGAATAGTTTTAATATTTTATTATCTAACCAAACGCAAAGCTTCCACCAAGAAAAACTATTCCTAGTATAGTATAGTATAGTATAGTATAGTATAGCGCCGACTTCAGTTACCCGTATGAGTCTGTGTTATTAGCTTTTACCGTTGTTATCGAGGGATAGCATACCCGGAATGTCGCGACTGACCAATCAGAATCAAGTATTCCACAGAGCCATGTAAAAAGTAATCTTAAACGATCTTGTTTGGGAGTGGGATCTGGGGCCCCAAAAGGCAATTCTGGGGTCAAAATGGCTAGACAAGGCTCTGGTCATGTCACATTAAAGAGCATGAAAAACACACTATTGTAAGACATATTGTTTGTATTTCGCTATAAAACTGACAGAATTAGAAAGCTAAGACTTTGTTTTATATTAAAAGTACCAAAATCACAAAGCTCATTGCTATGGGTGGCTGGCTCACTACAAATAATTAATGCATTTGAAGACGTGAAATATAATTTCCAAGCATACTGTCCATGCAAGTATATGACACAGGACTCCAGACTAACTATTTTTACAAGAAGCACTGTAGCCCGACTGAAAATTTTTAGGAGCACAAGCAGAAATTTTAGGGGCACACCTTAAATCAGCCTGCAATGCAATCGTTCACATATTTTGCCCATTTAAACTTTGTTACTGACAAATGCTTTTATAATACATAGACTTAACTCATAGTTACCGTTGTTATCGAGGGATAGCATACCCGGAATGTCGCGACTGACCAATCAGAATCAAGTATTCCACAGAGCCATGTAAAAAGTAATCTTAAACGATCTTGTTTGGGAGTGGGATCTGGGGCCCCAAAAGGCAATTCTGGGGTCAAAATGGCTAGACAAGGCTCTGGTCATGTCACATTAAAGAGCATGAAAAACACACTATTGTAAGACATATTGTTTGTATTTCGCTATAAAACTGACAGAATTAGAAAGCTAAGACTTTGTTTTATATTAAAAGTACCAAAATCACAAAGCTCATTGCTATGGGTGGCTGGCTCACTACAAATAATTAATGCATTTGAAGACGTGAAATATAATTTCCAAGCATACTGTCCATGCAAGTATATGACACAGGACTCCAGACTAACTATTTTTACAAGAAGCACTGTAGCCCGACTGAAAATTTTTAGGAGCACAAGCAGAAATTTTAGGGGCACACCTTAAATCAGCCTGCAATGCAATCGTTCACATATTTTCCCTATTTTAACTGTATTACTGACAAGTGCTTTGTTAATAAATAGACTTAACTCATAGAAATTGCAATGTGCAGTATTCTTTTAATTTCAGAGGGATATGACACAGGGCTCCAGACCAACATTTGTGAGCAGTGGCACCAGCCAGGTTGTGGGGTTTTAAAAATAAAGATAATTTAATCAGAAAATTACGATTGTTTTGCATTAATAATTGCAGTCACTAATAATATTACACGTTTATTTCTTTGGGTAATACACGTTTGACAGTAAAGCACTGAGCTTGAGTTGGGAAGCATGCAAAATTGAACTGACCGACTGAAGTGATTATAAAAGGAGCACTCTTTATGTGTGATTCAGTTATAAACTGAAGAAAAGTTTGTTTTTCCAAAGCATTTTGTGACTTTTCTTACGTCATACACAAAAAAGTACAAAATTGACAATTTGATTTCTTGATTTGATATATTATAATAGTGATTTTATCATTTCAAAATATAAAGCAAAAAGTGGAAATCAATGACTAATAAGCCAATAAGTGCTCCTTTGCTGCTATCTAATGGTTATAATGGTAATTTGATGTATTCTTTAATTTTAAATTAGTGTTTTAATTTTAAATTAGAATATTTTGTTATCCAATTAAAATAACATTTATTTTAGAGCTTTAAAGTGCTGGAAATAGTTGTGTGGAATACTTTAGAATTTCTCTCTCAAAAGGTTGTACAAACCCTGAACTGAATTATGTAATAACATTGGACTATTTCTGCCACAACACCATGGTATTAGTGTTGTTACTTCTGGTTTTCTATGTCAGAGCTGTCTGATCTGTTAATAATAGAATTATGTTCAGAATTTGAATGCTCCTCACTACATCTTGCTGCAACCTTATTCATTCTGCGGCGAGTTCAAACGCTTCTCTCTGGATCTCGCAGCGATGTTCTGTAACAGTGTCACGAGATCAACACTGGTTCCCGAGTAAACCTGTTCTGAGCTCGGACCAGTTTGCTTGCTCAATTATTGGTCTGAGCTGATAAACGGTCCGCGCTGCGCAGCTCAAACGAGTAGCGTGGTTTCTTACGCATTTGTTTCGTTTTCCGTTTGATGTTTTTCATATGCGACAGAAATGGCAGCGCTTATGAGTTGGGCAACGCGGTGGTTGCGCCAGTGCGACCGCTCACAAAATTTAGTCGCACCAGGAGAAAAAATGGTCGCAGTCTGGAGCCCTGTGACACATGGTATGTTTTCTGCTAATAATCCCACTCCCACATACATTCAAATCAGTTGCCAGGCCACCGGAATTTCACCTGGTGCTCCCAATCCGGGTAATTTGCATGTTCAATATAGGCTATAGCCTACTCTCAAAATATTAGGCCTATAACTTTAATCTCGTAGTAGCTATGACTTTATTCTCGTAATTTTTACTTTTTTTTTTCCTCAAAATATTACGACTTTAATTTCGTAATCTTAGATATATATATATATATATTTTAAATGGCACTAAAACGCCATCGTTGATAAGGAAAAGGAGATATTGAATTCTAAGTGGTAACAAGGGGAAGGGTCTGAGTGATTAAAGCGGCCATGTAAGCAAACCCTCCATCTTTTTATTCCTTTACTTTGCAGGGATGCCATATGCTGAATGGAGAAACTGAGATAAGAGAGATGTATAGAAGGGAATGAAAGAGAGAGGAACAGAGAGGAGAAGTTATCGCAAAAACTCTCTTATCTCTGTTGTCCCTTTGCCCTTTGTTCAGAAAAGCCCCATCCACCTAACAGAGTCATCATTGTTGAAGCACAAAAATGTGTGTTTCACTGCTGGTATTGTGCTTTTTTCATGTTAATTGAGATTGAGTGGCTCTCCTTGAGTGAAAACACAGCTCTGAAATGACTAGTGGAGCTTTGGGAAAGCATCATACACTAATACCTCGTCTTGTACAGTGCTTCTAATGAGTCACCATCACACATTCACACACACGCTCGCCTCTCTGCCACCTATCTCTGCGTGGTAATTAATAACACTTACTCAAGAAAGCCGATGTCTGCCTCGTACTACATCCACATACTCAGTTATGTGTGGCATTGACAAAGCTGTAATGACTTAGATTACTTAATTTTAGGGAATTAATTATTATTAATTCATAGATAGTACAGGAACTGCTTCAACACTTCACTGACCCTGCATGAGTTTTACGACCGCAGCTGGCTGCATAGGGGCTCCTCAGTTTGTCTCAATGGAATGTCATTGTTTCATGTGTGACTCAATAGTGTAAGTGGGTTCGTTCGAAGACAGAGATCCTACAAAGCATTAGCCATAATAAGGCTATAATCACATCATAATTACGACATAATGACTGGTTTTCACTCGTCCTCGCCCAGTGGATCCCAAATTGCAGCACAAGTGACTGACGAGCAAGCTAATAGCAAAGCCCTTCAATTGCTTAGTAATTCTCATGTTGCCTTCACTTGAACACTGAAACAATTAGAGTGGCGATTAAAACCTTGGAAATATTTTAATTCCTCTTTTCAGGCATGATGCGCAAGCAGAACTTGTAGAAAACGCAGGTGCTTCGTGTTACCGGCACCTTTGCGGCCTTTGTTTAGAGCGGTTTGTGTATCTGAAAGGGAGTGTTAATATTATTTTTGCAGCACTTTCTGCTTGTCAGTTGATGTTTAACATGAAAATATATTGCAAGCGAACCGATTGTTTGCACAGAAACTTGGAAAGTCCTGAGTTGACAATGTTGCTTCCTTTCTGTGTTAATTCTGTCAACTGCAGCGGTTTCCCGGCCTCCAATAAGTTCAGTATGTGGTGGCACAAGGGGTTGCTGTTGTTGTAAAGAGTCTTTCTATATGCTGGGGTATTTGGGAGTCACCAATGAAAGGCACGTTTATCTGCTGAAAATTACTTGCACGAATGAGGCATTATCTTATAATTTTCTCTCAGGGACTGGAGAAGGACTGAAGAGATTTGAGGCTTGACAAAAGGGGCATGAGAGAAGAAACAGAAACCTGGCATATGACATTTCTACACTTTCCTGGAGAAGATTAAGAGGAGATCTCGGTTTTAAAAACAGCAGTGTGATGTATCTTTGGGTGTTATTTTAATGGATGGTTATTTTTATAGAGATTTTTTTTAGTGCCGCTTCATCCAGATGTGCTATCGTAACGATGCTCAGCTCTATGCTGACTAATTAGTGGACTTTAGCGGTCTGATGAGATACCGTGTCAGATTTTACAGGTTTCTCAGGGCCGTACAAACACTAAAAATGCATCTGTGTTGTTTCACCTAGCTGAGAACACCCTGGCTGTTGAATGAATATTAATGAAATTAAAAATTATATAATTTTGCTGCAATTTTACTTTTAAATTCTCTTAAAGGAGTAGTTCACCCAAAAAATGTAATTGTTTCAATTACTCATCCTCATGCCTTTCTCTAGTGGAATACATTCCATTAAAGGGTTAGTTCACCCAAAATTGAAAATTCTGTCATTAAAGACATACTAAAGACGTTGTTAAAACAGTCGATGTGACTACAGTGGTTCTACAATAATTTTATGAAGCAACGAGAATATTTTTTGTGCGCAAAAACAAAACAAATATAACGACTTTATTCAACAACCTCTTCTCTTCTGTGTCATTCTCATACATTGTTTACGTCCAGCACTTCCAGGTTCTACGTCAGAACGCCGGCTCATTATTGGACGGCTCCTGCATCAGCATCACACGCATGCGTCGCGCTGCTCACATGTGCAGCTTTGGCCAATAATGAGCCGGCGTTCGGACGTAGAACACGGAAGCCTTCACTGTGCTTACTGCGTTAACCACGTAAGGATAATGACGGGGAAGAGAAGAGATTGCTGAATAAAGTTATTATTTTTGTTTTGTTTTTGCACACAAAAAGTATTCTCGTCGCTTTATACAATTATTGTA